>NW_022196904.1:159363389-159375108 GCF_008632895.1 Mastomys coucha | reverse complement strand
ATATATACACATATATGTATATATATACACACACATATATATACAAACATACATATATATGTGTGTGTATATTTACATACATACATATGTATGTATATATATTTACACACATATTTGCATGTATCCAAATATATCCACTTGAATCCTTTGTAAGAATATTACTTTGTGAAGAGAGCACATTTTCTCACCTCTCAGATTATGATAACACCACTCTGTGAGCACTACAGCAAAGATTAGAAGCTAGTAAAACTCTGGCACATGTGTGTGTGTGCTGTGTGTATGTGTGTATGCATGTATATATATGTGTATATTTATACACATATACACACACATATATACATACATATACACACAACACACACAAATGTATATACACACACATACACACACACACATATATACACATACACACACATAACACACACTTGTATATATAGTAAGTAAACTTTTCAGCTTGGGAAGTGATGATGGAGAAAATTTTGAGCAAACTCAAAGGCATTTCTCTAAATGCTTTACTAGTACACTCTTCTCATTGTTCCTTGTTTCATATTAGTGTTCTAAAACCTACTGCTTCTTTCTATTTCTTTTCCAAAATAACATCTCAGTATTTGGAAATCCTGCCTAATGAAATTCACTTCACAGCTAGTGCTTAGATTGGCATGGGGCAGGTGACTGTCTTCCTTGGATGTTCATGTGTGTGTGGTTGGGTTTTGAGCCTTTGGTTAGAAAGACCACAAGGATGTGAGGAACACGAGAATGCATGGACCCAGGCCTCATACCACCCTAGAGTTCCTCAGCTGTGTTACACTGGAGATAGCCAGGAACACTGCACAGGTAGCGGGTGCTGTGGAGATAGACAACCATGAACACTGCACAGGAAGCGGGTGCTGTGGAGACAGCCATGAACACTGCACAGGTAGCAGGTGCTGTGGAGACAGCCATGAACACTGCACAGGTAGCGGGTACTGTGGAGACAGCCATGAATACTGCACAGGTAGTGGGTACTGTGGAGACAGACAACCATGAACACTGCACAGGTAGCGGGTACTGTGGAGACAGCCATGAACACTGCACGGGTAGTAGGTGCTGTGGAGACAGCCATGAACACTGCCAGAAGTAACAAGGACTTTGTTAATTTAAGAATACATATGTTGTAGATGATTAACTAGGGAGGTGGCTTGTAAGAGAACAACAAAGTGAAACTGAATGCTTTGCTTGACATTTGTAACTCTTGTATCAAGTGTGAAGAAGAGGACTTTATAAGTTACTCTTTCTCTGAGATGAATGCTTTTCCAAATTGTCAGCTAATGAACCAGATTCTAACCCTCACCTAATGTCTGTGCCACCCTCCAAGCAGAACCATTGTTCATTGAAACAGTTGGTGAATGACTTTATGGATAGACCATCTTAATACCTACACCATTTCTTAAATGAATGTAACCTGTTCTCTGTGGGCTGAGAATAAAGTCACTCACTCAAGGCAAAAAAAAAAAAAAAAAAAAAAAAAAAAAAAAAAAAAAAAAAAAGAATACATATGTTGGGTAGAGACTCATCTCTACCCCTATCCTTTACCAATCATTTTGGGGAGAATGCATTTCAGATTAAAGATTCTACCATTTGAAAGATGGAGGCCACCATCACATTGGGTACCCTGGATTCTCCCATCTCAAAGTTTTACTTCAGCATCAATGATGAGCAGAAGTTATCAATGTTACATTTTATAGTGAGCTAAACTTAATATATATACATATATTTACACACATACTTGCATGTACCCAAATATAGCCACTTAAGTCCTTTTTCAAGAATATTACTTTGTGAAGAGAACACAAGCTTGCTACCACTTAAGCAGAATTCACACCTTCTGTGTTGGCTTTTTTTTTTTTTGTATGCAGAAATGTTCTGACTTCTTTCTCCATGTTGTGTTCTTTGGCATATGTGAAGGTGGTGTTTTGAGGAGTTGTGCCATGTCCCAGGCTGGACAAGGTAATCCTTACAGATCCCACTGGCATGCCTACACGGTAAACCTGGTAGCTGTGCTTAGAGATCCATGCCAAATTATAGTCCTCTGAAACTTCTGTAGAAGGATTTAAAGAGTTTTGTGCCTTGCCACCAAAATGTGTGTTCATTTTCCTACACCTCCACACCTGGCAGTATTTCAGCCCAACATTTGCTGCAGTATTTTGAGTTCGTCTTGTTTATTTTTTCTCCTGATGTACATTTTATGTGAAGAACTGAACTTATCACTTCCCATACATTCTGCTGCTGCTCAGTCCCTCTCCCAAACCACACTCGCCTCGATTAAAATGCACTTAGAGGGAACAAGGACATCGGCGTTTAGAGTTTTTTTCCTTCCAGCCCCAGTAGTTGTTGCCTGGGTCCAGAATATCATTTATCAGATTTCAGATGCATGGCACAAACTTGCAGAAGTCTGCAGGAAAGCAAGCATTTGATACGAACCGTTACTCCCAGGAATCTCACATTTTTGAAATATTGATAAGATGTCAGCATTGCCATAGGATAGAGAATGTTACTATTACCGTGCCTGGTGCACTGCTTTTAAAAAAAAAAAAAAAAAGCTATATGGCTGTGTACATGGAGTCCAGGATTTGAAAGGCGATGTCCTAGATTAGCAGTTTCTCGTACAAGGAATCATGGGACCAAGTCTATCAGTACCAATGAGAAACCTGTTGGAAGTGCAGAGCCCTGGGTTCCTCTAGGCTTCCTGAAAAAAATCCCCGGAGTCTGAGCCAGCAAGCTGCTTTGGCTCTGTTTTGCCTTCATCCCATCAGATCGTTGTGAAGCATGGCTGGAGTATTAATGATTTTTCCAACCTCAGCTTAACTCCTAACTCTCGGCCTGCCCGCTCTGGGGAAAATGCTCCCAGTGCCTTAGCTTTCAGCTCCCCTTAGCTTTCAGCTCCTCTTTCTCTGTTTTCCTTACCTCTACCCCCACCACCCTCACCACCAGGTGAGCCTACAGGGAAACTGAGCCTTTATCTCAGGAGGATGCCTCACAGCCAAACAGGATTCTCTTGGGACCCCTATGGTTTGAAATTCATTGCGTGAATTCTCTGAACCTGCCCTTACAGGAAAAACCATAAGCAAAAGAGACTGGGTCCCAAACCTTGGGCTAGAGACTTAGGAGGAAAGGCTGCGGCTTCTTTGTTCTCAGCCATGGCTTTGCAAACTTCCACTCTCCCCTCTGCCGCCTTCTGGCACGTTTACCCCACCATCTTCTCTCCTCAGCACCCAGGATTAGATAGGAGAAAGGAACTGGGGAACTACTGTGGAAAACTAGACTGGGCAGCGGCACCCAGGTGAGTTCCTGTTGTTACCAGGTGCTCTTGAGAAAGGTCTGCTTCTCTTTCCCCTGTCCTTGTAATTCCAGCCTTGGTAGAGAGACCGACCCTTCACTCCACTGTAAGTATGTGTCAGCCACCAGCTTTCCTTTCTATTCTAAGAGAGATGCTGCAGGCCTCTTCAGGTGATAAATAACAGAAACCACAAACTCGAGGAATCTGGCAATCGGATTCACCGGGAACAGATAGAGGGTCGCAAGCAGTGAGGCTCAGAACTGAACAGGACCGAGAACGCTCTTGGGTTTTTCTCTGCCAGTGGTTGTCACTGCCACTGCGCTGTCTGCTTTGTTCTTTCTACCTTTTAACCTGGAAGAGAACATGACCACAGGCAGCTGTAAGGTAGCAACCCCTGACTGAGCAAGAAGACAGGATCTTTGCTCTCCTGTGTGGGCACGAATCCCAGGGCAGCACTCTGATTGGACCAGGGGGATAGGACAGGTCTAGGTCATGTGACCACTTTTGAAGACCAGGTTGTTGGTAACTTCAGGAGTGCATGGTGTGCTACCAGATGACAAAATCTGGGGATGCTTGTCAACGTTGTTAGCAAGGCTGAAAGAACACGCCGAGACTCCCACAGACATCGTCTCAGTTTAGCGAGTTCTGTTGTATAGGGCCCGGGAGGATGCTCGTGTGCTTGATAACATTTTCCACCTCCAATAGGACTTACAATACGGCCACATAAAAATAGTGTAAAGATGTCTTTCTAAGCACAAAACCTGAGCCGTAAATAAGGGTGTTTTCCCCCTCCTGGTTGGATCCAACCGAAAATGTAGCTTATCCTTTTACCCACGAGTAAACTCTGGATGGGCAGTGAGACTCACAGCATGGGGATTGGAAGAGGCACAGACACATGCCCACCCTCAGGGATCTCCTTGCTCGGGGGAATTAAGAGTCAAGCAGGCTGGCAATGCATTCCATGTGGCCTCATGTCATTGCCTTCAAGGCAGAGGCAGCTGAATATGGGGCTGTATGTGTCTGTCCTCAGAGATGTGCAGTGGTCCTCAGATCATGTCTGTGCTGGTTAAAATACTGTTGTGCCATAACTGTTCCTTAGTTCCTGAACAGCTAGTGTTTCTTCTAAGCAACTCAAAACTAGAGACTAAATCTTAGAACAACATACATATGGACCAGTGGCTCAGTATTCATGGCTGAGCGATGTGATATCTGAACTGCCCAGCCCTCCCTAAGAGCAACTAAGGAATTCATATATGGTTACAGATCATAGGAATTGTTTAGAGCACGTCAGAGAAGCCCAGCACAATCCTTAAAACAAGCTATAGACTGCAGTTTCATCTTTAAAGTCCTTGGTCTGACTGGAACATCTCATCAATAATTTTGAAAACTGTATTTCCGCTGAGAGATTATAAAAGAAATAACACCATTCAATTTCTTTGCGCTTTTGCATCCTTTCAGAGTCGCTCAACATAAAAAAAGCCAGCAGGTGCGGCTGACTTCCTTAGTAGGCCTGATAGAACGCCTCTCCTGAAAGAACTTTCAATCACAGACAGTCTCCTGTTCTAGGCTCCCTACAGACAGCATGGGAATCGTCCATGAAGATGCACAGCCTCGAGACAGTATAGTGTGCTGTCACAGGTCACAGAGGAAGAGAGAAGAGACTGGAATCTTTTCTATTTCGTTTTCTTTTTGTTTGTTTGTTTCATTTTGTTTCCTGTTGCCTCTTCTCCCGTTTTACATTTCTTTTCAATTAACAAAGAAGGCGCCATCATTCAGGAGCAAACCGTGACAGGATGTGCTAATTCATTTGTTCCCGGTATGCTTTGTACCCGTCCCCTCAACCCTTTCAGAAAGTGTCTCTCCTCTACCACTGAGCTCAGCGCTGCTACAGCAGATCAGAGGAAGAGCACACAAGCAACAGGAGAATGAAAATCATGAGGGGTTCGGGGTGCAGCTCAGCGGCTCAGCAGCTTTGCAGTTCAGTCCCTAGCACCAAAGGAAAAGGGAGTATAGAATTATAAAATACCTTAGACTGTTTCCTTCCAATTTCTTTTTTGGTAGTTGTCATTCTTTTGGCAAGTAGATCCGCACACAAAAAAGATTACTTTTTAGTGGCGTCTCTTCCGCTACCCACTGAGTCTGATAACTTCTCTAAAATTTTCACGAGGGTGTCTGATTGCTACTTTTCAGCCGGAAATGACAATTTAAAAAAAAAAATCCTCTTTTAATTCAATACGTTTGATATGCACATAATTCCTTCAGTGTGAAACCTTGCTTAAAGTTGTCTTCAATTTGCCATTTCTAAAGGAGGGGTGAGAAGGGGAGGAATTGAATACATATCTTATAAGGACCTAGCACGTGGTACCATGTGACAGCAGATGGCTTGTGAAAGCCGTTGTGGGGAATACGGCCCCTGTTAAACAGGCTGTGAATGTGCAAGGTTGTGCGTGTCTCCTCAGAGTGCCGTTCAAGTCACCCTGGCATCTGCAGGAGAGTAAACAGCCTCTTGTTCACTTTCGTAACCAAAGCTAATGTGAGAGACCTCAGGAAAGTCATGGAGCACAGGTACACAGGCCCAGCTGCCTTGCTGGGTAGATGCAGCGGCCAGAGCTAGGAGCATTCACTCCACGGGGGCACTGGGCTGGGACAGCAGGCCCTGGGTGTTTGGAATGTATCAGACTATTCAAAAGCAAGGCACAAACAAGTGCCATCTCAGAGGCTGCAAGTGGAGAGGGAGAGCGGACACAAAGCTCCCCATTTGGGAGCAAAATTCCTCTTTGTCTCCCGGCCCCCTGATTGAGGACCAAAGGGGGCCGCTACTCTGTGCAAATGTAAGCCCCTCCAAGGTCCTTAAACCCTTTGCTTCAGCTAAGAATTTCATGCTCCTCTCTTGATTCACACCAAGGCAAAGCTAAATTTTGCTCTGCGATACACATCCAAGGCAGCATGCTAATGAGAATTATTATTAAGCAATGTAGAGTTGGCACCATCTCCAGCAATCTGCTCAGCAGCGAAAGCAGGCAGGGCAGAGGCAGAGAGTCAGAAAAGCAGCTTTGTGGAATGCTCTTCTGGACCTGATTAGTTTTGGTCACTTTCAACACCGGGCAAAGCCAAGTATTATTGTAAGCCTCACAGGCCTGGCACTGTTTCTCGGACTCTAATGTATCTGGCCTCTTTTAAAGGGGGCTCCTCGATTTTACTGCAGCTTTAAAAACACTCCTCTCTTCACCACAAAACCAAGTTCCTGCAAATTTCAACGAGCGAGGTACAAGAAGGGGTGCTTCGCTCTACATTTTAGAATTTCTTTTATTTTGATACCCCAGCCAAACAGGCCCATGCTGCTCTCAGAATGGGAATGGCGTCTCAGAGCTCTCCCTGGAATGCCTTACAGAGTAGGCTGGGAGATTTTGAGCAGGTGGAAGAGACTGGACCACCAACCAATGCCCAGCGAAGGAGTGAATTAGCCTCCAAGTAGTTAGAAGAGCGCGAGGCAAAAAGGACACGGAGAAAACTAGCTCATCGGTAGCGATACTTTGTCAGGGCTTCGGAGCTGCTCCCTTAGGACTGTGCTTGCAAGCAGGAGGACCCAAGTTGAGAACACACATGAGCAAAGGCTGTACACAGCTGCGCATGCTTGTAACCCCAGCTTGGGACATACTAGACAACCAGCTGAGCTGAATTAGGGATCTCCAGATCCTACTGAGAGACTCTGCCTAAAGATATATAAATAAATAAATTATTTTAAAAAGAAAAATGGGCACTGGTCTTGAGGAATAACATCTGAGGTTGTTGACCTCTCTCTGGCCTCCACAAACATGCATGCATGTATACAATCATATGTCTACTTTCACACACATAAACAGAAGATAGTTATGCAGATAATCACTGACATGTACCAAGGTAGGTTGTTATTAAGGCTGACAGACCACAGTCATTCCATTTCTGTCTTCATCACAGGCTTACATAGGCTAATGGACACTAAGATGTTTTGTAAGCACCTCAGAGAGAGTAAATTACAGATCTTTGCCACTGTGTCTTCTTTTGGTCTCTCTGTATTTTCTAATATTTAAGAGACCTGGAGGTTAGTCATGGCTTCTCAGTCCTGTCACTACTTCATGTGGCTTAGGGCTTCCCTCTCTTCCTGCTGTGACCCCATTTCTGATCTACACTGTGATGCAGACCTCATCTTAAGTAACCATCCCTCACCGATGTCATCTTTCAAGACCACTAGGATGATGACACTGGTGCCTTACTTGAAGCCATCGATGGTACCCCATGACCCTGACTTAAAATGACACCCAGGCTCTCCACAATCTGCCATGAACCAGTCCAGACTCAGATCTAGCTGTGTCCCAGTGAACACATCACTCCAGCCACACAGAGACAGAGCTATCTGCATTTCTACAAAGGAGCTTTGCACCTGGCACTTCCTCAGTCTGAGATACTTGATGTTCATTGGTCAGACTGCTGGCTTCGTAGTCCCGAGATGCTTTCTACCTCTACTTTCTCTCTAAAGCCCCTCTAACTTGCATGCATCTGTGATACTACTCATCCCCTCATCCCCATCTCCCATAATACCTACCTTCTGGCTAAATTCTATTTTTTAAATGAATGTATAGGATTCCACCTGATGGGTAAATGCTAATTTATTCAACAAAGATATTGATTGGCCCTTGCTATATCAGATCTTTTAGATCATCTTTGAGGTCCCAATTTTTCTTTGCAGAAGACTATTATGTTGCAGTAAATCTCAAACCCAAATTAGTCCATGCACGGAAAATACAACTCGATTAATATGAATATAAGTTGTGCACCTAGATTGGGCAGGTCTACCACTACACTCCTATATGAGATCCCTTATAACTTGTGGCTTCTCCAGGCCATGTGCTTCTGTTCCATTTTTCTTCTACATCCTCCTCTTCAGTCTTCTTCCCTCTCTTTCCTCTCCTTCCTCTCCCCTTTACTCCTTCTCCCTTTCTCCCTAAAATGTTTTGGCTCCACCTTTCCTTCCACTGCCCAATCACTGCCTTTGGCCTTTATTTTACAAGCAAAAATGGGGAGAAGTCACCTGAGTATGCGATTCACTACTCTTCCCAGGCAGCCCCTCTTGGGAAAGCAGAATTAGCATCAAAATACGAACAGCACCAGGGCTATCCACAACACTATCATCTTTTTAAAAATTTAACTTTATGAAGACATCTTTTCTTGAAGACATCTTTAATATCTTTATAAAGATATCTTTATAAAGATATCTTTAATATCTTTGTAAAAAACTACCATCTTTTAAAAATATTCTCTGTGTAGCTAGACAGATCTCACACTAAATATTATAATGCTCATGCAAATCCTATAGAAATTAATAAGATTAATATGAACTATAGCAATTAGTACTGAATAGTTATTATGTACATGCCAATTATTTAATGGAAAGCCCCTAAGTTCACATTTGACAAACAAAGAAATAGGATTAGAGGGTTAGTGATACATTCCAAGGTTATCCAACTATAAACTTTTAGAATGTGATTCTTACTTAACATCTTCCTTATGTTAACTTATATATTTACTTTGTATCATTACCACTAATAGAAATTCAGAGCAGCTTGCCATAAATTCAAAATCAGAACAAAAATAAATGGGAAACTACTGAAGGTTAGAATCTGCAAAGGTGCCCCTTCTTAATACTTTGTGTTTATAAGATATATAGAAGAACACTCTTGGAAATATTGAACTATAGGATAAATCAATATCAAATAATAGTTATCTAAAAACAGTTTCACAACTATAAGATTAGGGTCTACCTTTGTGAACTGTAATTAAAATACCACATAATGAAATTGGTGTTTTACCTGCCTACTGGGAACATAAGCAAACATAATAGCAGATGGTTTACATTCCCTTCTTCCCTGTCTCACCGACTCTCCACTCCCCTGGGTAGGTTAAAAAAAATCCCAGGCGGCTCTTCCTCTTCAGTGGATGCTTCAGACTCCTTAGGGAAGAGGAAGGCAGAAGTAAAGGAGAAACAGGAAGGCCAAGGGGCAGAGGGAAAAGTGGCCTGGGATTTTAAAAGACTGCCTGAAGATAGGACAGCTTTTGCAAGTGTCCATTTAAAGATTTGGTCCTAGGCTGGGCTCTTTTGAAAGCAGGCTTCAGAAAGAGATAGAGCAAACCGTTGTGTCCTCCATAGCATCTCTCATTGCCTTTCACTTGGTCACTGATGAAAATCCCATATCCTGAGCCCAGCCCAATTCTGAGTATAAACCACTGTGAATGTAATCCCCAAATCAGCCTTCCACGAAGTGCCCCGAAACTAGCAATGTATACTTTCATGTGTTTGCCACTTTCTGTCACATCATTTGACACTAAAAAACAAATCTAGTTTTTAAGATAGGTGTATGTATCAGATGTATGATTTGCAAATAGGGTATGATTGTTTTTCTAAAAAACTATTCTATATTACAACTAAATTGTGTTTTTATTCTCTTCACATAAAACAAGTGGGTATTAGACAAATTGGCAAATTATATAAGCTTAAGTTGTGACAATTTACAAATCAATTGAACAACACCCACAGATGACCTACAATATTATATACATCAGGGCCCATGCCGGTATGATTGATTGAAAAGAGAAACCTTGCAGAATTGTCATGAATGACTTAAAATTATAACCTGTACAGCTTCCACTCTCCTGATTTTCCTTGGTAACTATGCTTTGGGCTGACACTGCAGAATTATACTTACCAGTCTCTTATGTGAAATATGGCAATAGTGTTAGATTTTTGCTAAGAGGTCAGTAATGGTGTCTGTATCAATTTCTGAAAGTATCTTAAGAGAAGGAGACATTCTTTTTATTCTCATTTTCCTTCCTTCCTCCCTTCCTTCCTTCTTTCCTTCCTTCCTCCCTTCCTTCCTTCCTTCCTCCTTCCCTTCCTCCCTCCCTTCCTTCCTTCCTTCCTTCCTTCCTTCCTTCCTCCCTCCCTTCTTCCTTCCTTCCTTCCTTCTTTCCTTCCTTCCTTCCTTCTTCCTTCCTTCCTTCCTTCCTTCCTTCCTTCCTTCTTCCTTCCTTCCTTCCTTCCTTCCTTCCTTCCTTCCTTCCCTCCTTCCTTCTTTCCTACCTCTCTGAACCTATCTTTAGTAGTTTGGCGATAGAGGCTACATGTAGCTGAGCCATGAACAGAAGGGACCTGTGTCATAAGCTGTGGAATACACACTGACCTCTGTTTACTTATTTCTAGACTTACAATTCAGAGTTAAGAGAGCATGTCACAAAATCATCCCATTTGATGAGGTCTAGAGGCTCTTTCTGTCAGTTGGATTTGAAGCAAATTATAATATATGACATTTCTTATATTTCAAGGCAAGATGCTACAAGTATAAATTTTGCTGTCGACAAGCCAGATTGTTTCAGTGAACTTTAGATAGAAATATAATGGTATGTGGTAGTTAATCAAATGTGTTAAGGACAAAAGATTTCATCTTCTCTTTGAACCTTTCTCAAGTTTATTAGCTTAAGAAATGCACTTACTTATGGGAGCCATCAAAACAAAATGGACCTATCGTCTCTCAGTCGAAGTTCCTCTTCCAATAGTTCAGTAACAACTTCCTAGTGCCAACAAGTTGGTTTTCCATAAAATATTCTTCCTACTGAATTCCTAATGCTAAGGATGATTGATATGAAGCATGCTGGGAATAATACCACAGTAGATGAAACATTCTGATAAGTTATAAATATATTAAAAATTATTTCAACTGTTCAGATAGTTGTCAGGAGGTGAGGCAGGACTGGTAAAGTAAAGGCGCTTGTCACCAAGGCCAACAACTTGACTTTGATTCCTGGAACCCACACGGTAGAGAACCAACTCAAGTAAGGTGTTTTCTGATTACTATATATACACCATCGTGTGCATGCACTCACACACGAGTAATAGACACACACTCACATAGACGAGTAATAAAATGCAATACATTTCAAAGAGGTCTGACAGCAGGGAAAGATACATAAGATATGAGTTCTGTTACAAAATCAGTAGGGCCCTTGATCACAAAGAAGGAACTGAGCAGCATTAATGCTATAAACACATAGTTGAGTTCCTTGTGTTTCTTATGTTAATCATTTATCAGGTGTGTGGTTTGTAAACTAGTGTTCTCTGTTGTGTGTTACCCTGCACACATCTCCTCATTGTTGTCCTGTTTCTCTGCTCACTGTGTGTTGCCACTCAGACAGGAAGCCCAGCCTCCTGCTACCATTAGTGCCTCAGCTTACTAAGACACACAAGTGTAACAAATGTGCTACTGGGCGACTCTTCTGGAGGAGACATAGAGAAATCTAAGTCACCCTAAATACAGAGGGCATGAAGACAGAGAAAGAGAGAGAGAGGAGAGAGAGAGAGAGAGAGAGAGAGAG
>NW_022196904.1:159362239-159363379 GCF_008632895.1 Mastomys coucha | reverse complement strand
GAGAGAGAGAGAGAGAGAGAGAGAGAGAAAGTTTCTGTCTTGGTGAGCCCATCAGTTTCTCGGATACTGATGACTTCAAGGCAACACTTGAAGGGTGGGTTCCAGGAATCAAAGTCAAGTTGTTGGCTCTGGAGAAGTGTCATGTCTTCAACAGCAGCAACTGCAGTGTCTGGAGATGGGAGATGCACAGAGAAGTTCTCCTGAAGAGGTTCTCCTTATGTCTACTGATCCTCATGCACATCCTGGTACCATGAGAATCTCAAGTGGGTCATACAGCTGCTTGGCTTTAAGACCACGATAATGTACTGCATCAGGAGGAAGTGGCTACCCTGTATTAGCCCCAGGGCTTGCTTTGAGTTTCTACGTTTGCATATATCTTAGGTCCGGAGCATCCTGTGCTCATGGGATACCCAGAACATGATGTATAACTGAGGTAGAAGAGAAGGGCAGCACACCTTGTTGGGTCCTATGCTCATGCTCTATGGTCCCATTGGGCTTTACTGACAAAAAAAAATCACACAAGAATTTTACACAGGAAGAACAAAGCATTGAACCAAGCGATGGACCCTTTTAAGCGCATGAAATTGTGTATGTTGTACTTCCAGGAAGTTGGCTTGTAAGCCAATGAAAAGGCATAGTAGTCACTGGCACTTTCTCTTACCTGACCATTGATGCAGCCTGCAGGAAGCCTTTCCAGATGGAAGCCTCAAGCCAATGCTCCCCCTGCTATCTTCTATCTCCCTGTCTATCTTCTGATCAGCTCTCCCTATTTCCCCAGTTTGTTCAGACCTCCATACAGCATCCTCTGGAATCCTGAAAGAAATGTGTTCTGTTGTTGGCAGGTTACAGGGTATCTCTTAACTGTTCATTGGAGGGAAATGAGAGGACGTTTACCTCCCCACAGGAGGATGAGGATGGCTGGGTGCTCCAATTTCAAGGCAGTGTCTCTGTTTAGAGAGCTTCAGAGTATTTTCTGTTCAATTTCCCAGGCCACCAGTGAGACAAGCATCCCATCATTGTCCAAGATGTTTCTGCAGTTGGGTTGGGGAAATGTCCTGCTATTTAGTGGCTTGAGACTTTCTCTTCTTCTTCTTCTTCTTCTTCTTCTTCTTCTTCTTCTTCTTCTTCTTCTTCTTCTTC
>NW_022196904.1:159354970-159362050 GCF_008632895.1 Mastomys coucha | reverse complement strand
TCCTTCTTTTTTCAAATCTGGGACCCTTCTATTACTTTATTGAGAAATGTTATGTAGTTCCTGACTTTTTATTGTTTTTACAGAAAAGATTCATCAGGCTGAAAATGCCTCTCTCCACTGGGGAGGCAGAGCAGAGTGAGATACAGGGCTTCCCTCCCAGCCTTCCAGGGCCCTTGCCACCTGTGGACACTTGACTCTGTACTACTGTGAAACTTCCATTTCCTCTGGCTGTCTGTCAGCTAATTCACACTTCCATTATCAGATAATAGCAAAGTGAACTCCACTTCAGGAATTTGCATCTTAATAGGAGACTTTTCCAAGCAAAAGAAGGAGGAGGTAGAGGGGTTGTGGAGCAGAGACTGAGATAGAGAAAACTCATTTTTAATACCTAGAGCTTTATGCATAGTAGATAGGAGAGACCAGGCAACAGAGTGCCTGGATAGTTCTTAGGCCTATGTTGCAGAAGGGAACAGTTAACTTTAGAAAACAGAAAGAAATTTGAGTGAGGATTCTTTACTCAAAATTATAGTTGAGTTTTTGTGAACTTCTTTGGCGAAAAGTTACTAATTCATAAAATTACATTTTTTAAACAAAAACAAAGAAAAACAACAACAACAAAAGAATCACAGCTCTCCTGATTCAGTTATGCAAGGTGGAACAAAGCAGGATAAATTCAATGTACACTGTACTATCATATTGATTTAGTGTGTTGAACATTTGGAAGGTGAAGGAGTATAGAATAAATGCTATTGAATGAACACTTTGAATTGTTTTCAGTGTCAAAGATAAAGCTCAATTAAAGAAGACTAGAATAAGACATTGCAGAAACTCTGAAACTGTTTTGGTTTGACCCTAAAGTAACTACATAATTCTGATGAATTATCACCCACCAGGAGCGAAGCCACTTAAAGCCTTCTGGCTCCCATTCATCTCTCTCATGCCCTCTATTCTCACTCTCTGCTTGACAGTCTTTCTCCAGTAGCATGAGTTGCTGATACAAGAGGTTGTCTTCCCTTCATACTTTAATCATGATGTCTTCTCTTTCTGAATGTCTACATTTCTAAGCTTGCCTTGCCTGGTGAATACCTCCTCATTCAGGTCCCCTACCATCTTCTCCGAAGAAGCTTTCCTCCCCCATCTCCAGTCTTCAGGGGACTTAAGTATGCCTTGTAGCTAATTCCAAAATACCTTTTCACACCCCTATCACTGCATTTAACTCACTATAAAATGTCTTTCAGGCCAAGTCTCATATGTGTCACTTGACTATGACATCAGTAAAAGTGAAGACCACTCTATTATGTTTTCTATTTCTCCACACTTCTGAGCCCACCCTAAAGGTTCATTGCACAGATGAATAATAAATAAGAGTGAATAACTAATTCACCCACTCTAACGAGAAAACCTGGTTTTGGTAAATGAGATTTTTTTTTTTATTTTGAGCAAGCTTCAGACTAGAATCTAGTTCTTCTAAGTTCAGTTCACTTCATTAGTTCACTGTTTGGATGTCTTTAAACAAAAAAACAAAGAAAAACAACAAAATGGCAGCCAACAATGAGATGTGTAAGCATTTTTCACTATAAGGAAACTGAAAGCTGGTTTCCTGGATTTAGATGACAAAAATGTTGAGCGAGTGATACTCCCTCTCAGACTGCTACTCACTAAATTTACTTCTTAAAGATATAAACAAGCTCATTAAGGAGTGTCAAAAGCTTGTCAAACATCAAATAGCTGCTCCTTAACAACATTCTGAAATTTGGGTTATTATATACAGATTGCATTTTAATCTTTTAAAAAAATCCTCAAAATTATGAAGAAATTGCTAGCTAAATCCTTAAAACTCCAAACAATCTAAAAGTCTTTAGAGTCATTTTCAAGTTCCCAAACAAAGCTGGGGATAGATAGCAAATGAATCAATATGACTCTGCCCACTTATAACTACTGTTGTCATTTCAGCAAAGGAGAAAAATCAGATGGGAAAGTTTAGATAGTTTTCCTTCATAATTATAAAAACAGAGTATTGTTTGAAAAGTTTTCAAGGCTATGGGGAATTCTTGATCCACCCAACAGAAACCTCCATCTCCAGAAAGATTCCTGATAACATTATTCACTATTCATCCTTTACTGTCTACCTTTTCTCCAGGAACACCCCAGTTTTCATTTTTTAGCACACTGTTTTCTTACCACAGGCTGCAGAAATAAGTCTTTTATTTTACTTATGACTTATTCACAAATGAGGAATAAGATATGACTCTGACCTGTGAGGTCAGGTCCATGCTGGGAGTTTCTGGAAATGAACCCTTCCATGAGAGCCATGGGAAGAGCTATGGACAGGGTAAATTAAGGATGCCTTTTTGTGAAGTCAACAAATGGAAGTGGACAGAGCCATGTGATTACCTTTGGGAAAGACATTCCCAGAGCTGGTCAGCCCTGAAGTTGCGCCTGCTTCTAAGCTTCCAGTTCTATGAGCCAACACATAGCACTGTTATTTCAATTGCTGAAGAGTATATAACTCCAGAGAAGTGGAAAGAACCACAGTTAATATACAACAGAAACCACGATTTTGATTGACGTATAAGTCCAAGAAATGCATTACATTGAAGTAATTAATCTCTTACGTTTTTCTCTGTATTGTGTAGAAGTAATTCATCTCTTACAGTCTTCTCTGTATTTGAGCTGTACTGGGTTTGGAGGTAAAGCATTACTATAAGACTTAAGATTCTCTGTCACTGCAGATGCAACATGAATAATCATCTCTTTATTTCTTCATTTTAATTGATATTCTCATAATATTCTGAGTTTTTTTTTATCCTTGCATATCAGGACCATGATTCCACTAGCTAGAGGAAAAAGCACGTGATAGGGAATGCAGTCCTTGTGTGAGCACAAAACCTTCAATCATCAAGATGACACAACTGGTTTTGTACCATCTCATGGAATGTCCATGAAATGTTACCTTCCATTCTCATGAAACATCTCTGTCTTAGTTAGGGTTTTACTGCTGTGAACAGACACCATGACCAAGGCAAGTCTTATAAGGACAACATTTAATTGGGCCTGGCTTACAGGTTCAGAAGTTCAGTCCATTATCATCAAGGTAGGAGCATGGCAGCATAGAGGCAGGCATGGTGCAGGAGGAGCTGAGAGTTCTACATCTTCATCTGAAGGCTGCTAGAAGAATACTGGCTTCCAGGCAGCTACAGGGGGTCTTAAAGCACATACCCACAGTGATACACCTATTCCATCAGGGCCAGACCTTCTAATAGTGCCATTCTCTGGGCTGAGCATATACAAGCCATCACAACCCCTACACTTAATCTTGAGTAAATCCCAGGGTTACTATACCTAGGTTCCTTCTGGGTCCTCATTAACCCCAAATATTCAAATAGTATAATGTCATCAAACTAAATGCTGAATGCACAGTACAGAAAAACTAGAAACTATGGGATAGTAGTGGACACCTTTGATCCTAGTACTGGGGAGGTAGAGGCAGACAGATCTCTGAGTTCAAAGCCAACTTGGTCTACAGAGTGAGTACCAGGACAGCCAGGGCTATGCAGAGAAACCCTGTCTCAAAAAGAAAAACCTGAAACAAAACAAAACAAAACAACAGCAACAAAAGGAAAACCTAGAAATATATCAACATACTTGTGAGCCAAAAAAGATTACTATTTGGTCTGATTTTTAATATTTTATCAGGGAGCTGACAAACATGCACCAGTTTTGATTAAAATAACTGAAGTTTTAGAAGTCTGAATAATACAATTTTCATTTTGGTATTTATATATGCCTGTGGTAATAATGATAGTCAGGGTCCTAACTGATTTGTGGGTACTATTCTCAAGACCTTGCAATAGCCTTCTAAAATAAGTCCTTGTATTTCTTTCAGTTTGTAAATGAAAACATTGACTCAGTGAAATTAAACAATTTTCCTAAGCTCCCCAGAGCCTGTGCCCTTAATCTTTATTCTGGTCAACAGACTGTTGTAACAGTCAGCAATATGATTGCACGGTTCAAAAGCCAGAGACGTCTTTAATTGCTTTAGTACTGGTTGGATAAAAACAGCAACAACAACAACAACAAAAACATTAGCCAAGATGATTATGTCTCATGCATTTTTGTTAAACAATGGAGTTCACAACTCAGATGAGACCAGAGAAAGTAAGGGTTCAGCCAAGGAAGCATGGTAAGTACAACGGGAGTGGAGTAACAGCAGTCTCCAGGAGGGATGAAGGACTATAGGAGAATTAGGTGATTTACGGACCCTTGCAGTGACTCCTTCTGATTTGTCTCTTCAACATGGTACCTGTCCTAAAGACTCATCTAGCACAGCACCTTCACTTGAGTACCATTAGACAGCAGTACATCTGCACCCAGGCAGAACCCCAGCGATGTTTGATGAAAAAAAAATGTGATTTGAAAAAAAAAAGGAAGTTGTAGACTATGGGAAAAAATGGTGTCATTATCATTGTGCCATTGTTAATACCTACTGAATACCTTTTGAATGTTGTGTGTGTTGCTTAATCTAGAATAGCTCCATTGCTTGGTTATTTCTAAAGGCTACTGAGGAGTAGCAACCAGCTGACCTGCAAGGGGTCCTGATTTTTAAAGTCATCTGATTGAACCTCTCTTACTTTACTTTTTGTAGAATTTGTGTTACTGTTTTGAGGCGTGCTCTCATGTATCCCAGGCTGGCCTCACTCACCGTATAACCCAAGGTGGCCTGGGACTTCTGACCTTTCTGTCCCATTCTTTGCAGTGCTAAAATTTTAGGCATGTGCTGGCACATGCAGTTTCTACAGTGCTCATGCATGCTAAGCAAGCACTCCACCAACTGAGCCACACTCCCAGCCCTGAGAAAGTAGCTTTTGAAAGCTTAATAAATTCAAGCAGAACATCGTGAGCATGTGAGATTGTATCCTTCATGTTCTGTTATGTCTGAGACAGAACTCCTAACTCACTCACCACTAATTTGCTAAAACTGACTTTCTCTGGTTTCAAAGCCACCAGAACCTACCATTGTGGGATTCTATTTGACACTTTGTGATTAGAGACTATTGAGTGTGCTATTAGTTTGGCACCAAATGAATTTCATTGTCCAGTTTCCCACCTAAGAGTCCACTTGCTCAAAAACTTTTTAACACAGATAAACTTTGTTTAAAACAGTAAGACAAATCTGTCAGGTGCTGCTGTCACAATTCTCTTTCCTTCTAGGTTTATTATTTGCCACTCAAAACACAATCTGTGTTTGTCAATTGGCCAGAGCCTTATCCCCTGTGCTTAGAAAACCTTCTGTGATGATTATGAGCATCTGCGCTAAGGAGCAGCAAAGGCTAAGTCATAAAGTTAGTGTGTTTGCTTGAATGGTCCCAACAGAGGAAAGCCTTTCCATCTCACGTCAGTGCTTCTCAAACCCTGGGTCACAACCCCTCTGAGGATTTGAACAACCTTTCACAAGGGTCCCCTAAAAGCATCCTGCGTATCCGATATCTTCATTAAGATTCATAGTAGTAGCAAAATTACAGTTACAAAATAGCAAGGAGAATCACTTTACGGTTGGAGGTCACCAGAACATGGACTGTATTAAAAGGTCACAGCGTTAGGAAGGTTGGGAACCAGCGTCTTCCATGTTTAAATATTATCCTCAGAAATGGAAGGGTATGTGTCATGCATTCTAGGAGTAAAGCTTCAGAGAGAGAAATTTAAACCAAGGCAAGGAATACAGTCCTTGTAACTATAGTCATGCATGAACAGGAGGGTTTCTTCACAAGGTAGTAAGGAAATATTTGTCTCTGGAATACCAGAGGCTTAGCTTGTCTTGCTGAATTGAACTATTAGAATGACAAAAATAACCTAATACAGTGATACTATGGGGACATGGCAATTCAGACAAAACTGGACAAAGCTTGGGACAGTGAATCCACAGTGGAGTGAGCTATTCGTCCCATGGCTGGTTTCATAGAGGAGTGACAGAAATAACTTCTGGGGGAAATGGGCATGTGAATGATTCCGTATGATAGAAGCAAATGTTTAAAGTTGCCCTTGGGGGTTGGATTAGATGGCTTAGCAGATAAAGGTACTTGCCACCAAGCCTGACAACCTGAGTCTGATCACTGGGATCTATGTGATCGAGGATGACCGTTGGCTTTCAGAAGCTGTGCTCTGACCACACACACCATGGCTCAGCGTGCCCATAGATCTATGCTGAGACACACTAACAAATGCATAAATAACTGTAATTTTTTTAAAAATAAAACTGAGCTGTGGAGTTGTCTCTACCCAAGGGCAGCTCACACCCTGCACTTAGGTGACTGACAGCTGACGCCGTATGGTGGTTCATAAAACGTGAGAGGAGCTCTGATGGTTGCTCAATGCCGCTGCCTGATTTTTCTGCTTTTCTCTATATCGCATTGCCTTCCTTTCTGAGTATAGAGCTCTCATCTTCTGAGTGCAAAAATTAACCAGTCCTAAAACTGAAACCTAAATCATTTGCAATGTGATATAAAGACAAGCCTGTGGTAGTCTCAGTATGGCTGGACAAGTGCACACCACCCCATTGCTGCAGCACAAGTATCCATGCTCCACAGTCACCAACATCATTAACAACAGCAGTGCATGTCTCTGCAGGACCACACATTCCACCTACATTTAGAATGTTGATAAGAATGACAACTTGGGTTTGGTCCAAAGTGATTTTTCTCTTTACAAATTACCAAGCCTGCTAAAGTGTCAAGGAGAAAACCTCCAATCACGTGCAGGAGCCTCTTTGGTACCTTCTTGCTCTTTTTTTTTTTTTTTTTTTTAAAAAAACGGAGATTTGCTGATTGATGTGACCCCCCACAAGTGAGATATAAGCTCTTCCATTTGTTGTCTTTTATGCTACTTGGGGTGCGTAGGAACTTTCGCATAAGAAAATCTGTCCTGTGTCAGAGGTCAGGCTTCCATTTTGAGCTCATACTACAATCACTGTGCCTCCTTGAGTTTCCTGTGTGGTGGGTCTGTCCATGACCTGCCACACTTGCTTAAGAGAGAAAAGAGAATTGTAGTCAGAAGAAAACATCACAAAGTAGACAAAAAAAAAAA
>NW_022196904.1:159354742-159354960 GCF_008632895.1 Mastomys coucha | reverse complement strand
AAAAAAAAAAAAAAAAGACTGGCTGTGTTGACTAGTAGTTGACTTCTTTGGTAGCTTAAATGATAAGCACAAGATACACACATACCCCAGTCCCTCTCTCTCCCTCCCCCCTCTGTGTGTGTGTGTGTGTATGTGTGTATGTGTGTGTGTCTCTCTGTTTCTCTCTGTCTTTGTCTCTGT
Organism: Mastomys coucha; assembly: GCF_008632895.1. Classification (NCBI taxonomy): domain Eukaryota; kingdom Metazoa; phylum Chordata; class Mammalia; order Rodentia; family Muridae; genus Mastomys; species Mastomys coucha. The sequence goes on along the minus strand of NW_022196904.1, from coordinate 159,354,780 downwards.
CTCAGTCTCTCTCTCTCTCTCTCACACACACATACACA
>NW_022196904.1:159330376-159354284 GCF_008632895.1 Mastomys coucha | reverse complement strand
CTCTCTCTCTCTCTCTCTCTCTCTCTCTCTCTCTCTCACACACACACACACACACACACATACACAGAAGAACATTTCTTAACTCACATAACAAGAAGTCCAGATCTGGAGATCGTTTTAGGACTGGTTGGTTCAGCAGCCCCGCACATCAGTAAGGATCCCCATTCTTCCTATCTCTCACCTTTGTTGTAATCTCTGTCCTCATGTGATTGCCTCCAACTCAAAAGACAAATTGCTGGGAGAGAGGGATCCCCTCCCCTGGCCAGTGTCATGGGAAAGAGGGAAATGATCCCTTTGCGACGACTGTGGAATGCAAGTGTTTCTCCAAGTCTGATTGTCTTCCTTTGCCTTTGTGCTTTCTGCCTGGCTCCCTCCAGGTGCTGGGCAGACTAGACAAAGCTGGCTCGTTTTGTTTGCAGGCAGCGGTGGAGATAGTGACCCAGCAATGCTTGGCTTTAGATCTACACTAAGGTAGCGTTTTTGCTATCATTTGAGTCTCATTTGTCTATTGCTCCTTATTGTTGAAGCCTCATCATGAACTCTAGGCAGATGTGTGGCAAGAAAGAATCTGACACTCTGCAATCACAGTGACAAGCTACCTCAAGCCCAATGTCTTCTTTAAATTCTCTCATTGTTGCAGATTTCTAGTCCCAATTTTAATAAGTCATTTTAGTGTGTAGTTTTAAAAATTAGTCTATATTGCCATATGATACATCTATGTTTATTTGTCAATTATGCTTGAGGTTTTTGCTAAGATTACACCACACTCCCAGGAATAAGGAATACTTATGTAATGTGATAAGTAGCTGGGTAATTCTTTACAAGAGTGACCTAACTTCAGATCCTATGAGCCTATCAGTGTATGGGAGTCTGCAAGTGTCTTAGTACTTTTTGTGCCATTGTAAAAAAAAAAAAATACTTCGAGGCTGAAGTTTATTTTCTCACAGCCTGGAAGGTAGGAAGCTCAGAATCAGAGGATGTTGGAGGCATATTGTCTTGTGAAGCCCGCTCTCTGCTTTCAAAATGGTACAATTTTGAAATTGTACCATTGAATACAACAATTGTTGTTGTATCCTCTGGAGCAGAGGAGAACTCTGAGTCCTTATACAGCGGAAGGCAGAATAGGAGGGACCAAATGCTGTGTGAAGCCTCTTTGATACAGGCTTACATCTCATTTGGGATGGAGGAGCCTCGTGTATTAGCAATTTCTTGAAGGTCTCACCTCTTAAAACTGCCATCATCCTGACTGTGACTTTGTTCTAGAGAGGACATCATCAGACCACAGCACCAAGCTTCTTCGACTGGAGCAGCTGCATATAAAGCCAGGGCTCTTTTCCAAATATTCAGTTTCAATAAAAATGCAAGGCTGACCCGTGGAACTTGGTTTTATTATAGCTAAAGGAAACAGATCAGACCTTGCTAAAGGGAAAAATGCATCAGGCAAGATCATCTTCAAGTGTTCTGTTTTCCAAAATTCCACCATCCTCTGGAATGTTCTCCCCTCCAGCGCATAGATAAGCCACAATGTACACAGCACCACTGACCAGAAAATGTCATCTAAACCACTGGTATCTAGAATCATTATTTGGTCTAGCTAACTTCTTATGTGGCTTACTATTTCATTTTTTAACTCAACCCCGTCTTGGATCCAGGTTAATACCTTAGCCTATAATCCCTCAGGAAGTCTGTTGCAGAGTGACATACTCCAACCCCAGTCATAGATCATATTGTCAGAGTATTTGCTGGTGAAAGCCCCCAGGCAAACAAGGACATTTAGATTTGTCAGGACATGCTGGGCCTCTCAGGAGCAAGGACAATGGTTGGACTCTTCCTTAACTAATACTCATTCGTACATACATTCCATTCCAATCCTGATGTGGAGTGTACTTTTAAAATAGTGTACCAACTGCTAAACAGTTCTTTTCCTTAATTCTATATAGGACTTTTAAATTACAATCCAACATTGAGGATTTTAACATTTAGTGCAAGAATTGATGAAAATCTTCTACTCTTGCATGGCATAAATATGTTCGTGTTAAGAATTATAAATAGGAAGAGTCTAAGGTGGTTGGCTTTGGCAGTGAATATCCCTAAATTGTTAATATAACAGAAATAGCAAAGAGAAAAAAAAACAGGGGAAATGACAACAACCATGACATGGACAAAAAAAAAATATGATAAAGTATTCTCAGGTCCTCAATATAAGCACATGGTGGAAAAACCCACTCGTGTAGGAGAATGCTGGAAACTCAGCAACAGGCACTTCCTGCAAGGTGCCAGAAAATGGTGTGAGGACACATTCTGAAACAGAAAAAACAATGAGTTCAGTACTCAAGAACACGGAAGACAGCAGAATCTGAGATATTAGAGTCATCATATGGCTTTCAGAACACTAAAGACTAAAATACCCAAGCCATTATTAGGGCAAGATCACATATAAGAGAAACTTTTTGGAACACACAGCAATTTAATGCTGACTGACTCAGTAGAGAAGGGGAAGAGGAAGGCCAGATAAACTAGGAAAGAAAGGTGCAAGATAGGACCTGGTGTACTTTGTTACTTCTGGAAAAAACAGAAAGACTCTCTCAGAGCTAAGTCTCCACATTTTGAGCCGCTCCTGGATTCCAAATTGATAAGAAAAATTTTCACTACTATAAAGAAGCATATTCTAACCTAATATTATTGTAAGACGAAAGAAAGTAAAGGGACTGTTAACAGTCGTTTAGATGGAGGAAATATAAAGCAGAGAGAAGAGAAAAAAGCCACAAGGACTTGAGCTCTCCAAATCTGTGTCTGATGCCCTTAAGCCCCTGCCTTTGGCTTGCAGGTGCCAATGCAGTGTAAGATTGAATCCGGGCAGGGAAGGCTGTGTGGGGATTCCAGAGCTGGCATGGAGCTAGAGAAGGCTGGTTCTGCCAGCACAAGAGCACTCAGCAAATCAGCCCTCGTGTGACTCCAAAGAACGATCTGATAAATAAACCTCACTGGTCCCAGACTAGATCCGCCATATGAAAGCTTATACAAAATCTATAAAATCCAATAATAATAATAATAAAAAGACTGGGTATGAGAGAAGTCAGATAAAGAAGCCTATAATTTAGCAGAAAAATCATTCAACAATGATAAGACATGTAAATGTTAGAAGTTATGTATTATCACACTTGGATGCCAAGATCAGTATCTCAATGAAACAAAGGAAAGTGTTAGCGTAAGGAAAGTAATGAGAAAGTCGGAATCAAGAAATGGAAAAGGCTTTAGAAAAAAGCAAAAGAGCAAATGAGTGTTTTTGGAACTGAAAACATGATATGTCAAATGTAAATAAATAAATGAATAATCACTGGGTGGTCTTAAAGCCCAATTTGACAACCAAGAACAAAATACCAAGGAATTTTAAGATGGATTAATTAAAAAATATCCAATCGTGAGACAACAGAGACAGACATTTGTTGGAGAGTAAATCAAGCCTCTGGGGACTTGAGACTAGGAAAGGGGCTGGCGTATAATAGAATAGAGCCTAAAGGTAGGTTCATACTTTACCAACTGTGTTATTTTCCTAACTGGTGCCAAAAAAAAAAAAAACAAAAAAAAAAAGTTCAATGAAGGGAAGAATAGTCTCCAGCAGACAGAATTGAAATAACGAGGTATCTTCAGGGGGAAAATAACCCCCTACTTTGTGTAGTATTTCACGCTACACTAAAAAGTTCAAATCACATAATACAATGACATGTAAACTACAAAAACATCATTTCAGCTTTAGGAGTGGCAAGTGATCCTTCCGGAAGACAGAAAACTATTATCTACCAGGTAAAATGAGACTTGATCAGTTGAGCTTAATCAAAATAAAAAGTCTCTGTCCCACAACACCAAAGGAATCACCATCAATAGATTCCATAGTAACCTGGCACAGTAGCTCATAATAGCTGTCCAAACTACTCAGGAGACTGAGGCAGGAGGATTGCCTGAGCCTGGGAGTTTGAAGCCAGTCCGAACGACAGAGCAAGAGCAAATCCCAAAGAGAGAGGAGTAGGGGGGGAAAGTGAGGTGGGCATGTGGCTCAGTAGTAGAGATCATGCCCAAAATACATGTGGCTCCCCTTGCATGACAAAAATGAGTTAATGCAAAAAAAAATAATAATAACATGAAATGCCACATCTTCTAACAAAAAAATGTATGCTGGATATGTAAAGAATTCCTCTAATATGATAATAAAAAGACAGTTCCATTTTTGTGGGGGGAAAATGGGCAATACATTTGAGTAAGCACTTCTGAATATAACTTTTGCAAATATTTGATAAAGAGTTAAATGTGCTTCATCTAATTAGTTATCAGAGAAATTAAAACTACAGTGACATAGCACTACATAGTCATTGGTACACTAATGAGGGGACTCTATGAAACAAAACCAGTGGGATATTGTGTGGGTGTGGATGTGTGTCAGCATGTGTGATTTGTTCTAGAGAACTGGAGCACACTATTGTGGAACTAAGACAAGCTAAGGCTCCCCTATAGAGTTCCCAGGAGGAGCAGCTAGAGCCTTTAGAGACAGAGCAAGGATGGCCCGAGTTCTAGTCTGAGCCCACTTATGAAGAAGATTGGTTTTCCCACTCAGCCTGTCACTCTCCTAAGGCTTTCAGTGAATCTGTATAAGATCTCTCCAGCATTAATGAATGTATTTTATTTAATTCACCAGATAAAAATCAGTTCAGATTTTTGTCTGATCTGTAAGTACTCTCGGAACTACACCATACATAATATTAAGTCAAATATCTAGACATCCCATGACCTCATGTCACTAACATATAAAATCAACAACTAACATGGCTACATTAAAGAGTACATTATTCCAACTACTGCTGAGGATATGGGGTAACATGGGCTCTCCGAAGTTGCTGGTAAAGTATAAAAATGTACAACCACTTTTTAAAAGACTCTGGCAGTTTTATATAATTAATTATATAGTGGCATTGTGAAATAGGTCATTGTTTTCATATTTGCTCGAAAACTATTAGAACATGAGGACATGAAATGTAGGCAAGAAGGCTCATAGCAGAGTTCTTCATAATATACAGACATTTGTGAACTGATAAATACATTTTAATAGGTTTTTTTAATGGTGGTGTATTTATTCAGTGAAATATGACTCAAAACCATGAAAAGGAAGGAATGAGATACTTTAATACACAACAATATGGAGGATTCTCTAAAACTATGCTGAATAACATGTTGGCCACAAATAAAGGTGTGCTGTGTGAAAGCAGAGCTACAATGTCCTGGGATATAGAAAACTTGTTTGTGATAAAGGAATTTAGGGCACAGACCGTATCTGGCATAGTAGATGGAGAAGGTGACCACCATGGACTCACAGAGAACATCTGAAGGTGACAAATAATGTTTCTGAATTTACTAAAATGATGAAGGCATGGAATTTCATTCCATAGAAGCCTGTTATATCGCTATGAAAAAAGCAAATCTTTACCTCTTCCGATCCCACATTGTAAACTATACTCAATTTGAAGAGACTGCATTTCCAAATGTGCAAAGAAAAAAGATGAGGAATTTAGAATGAGACACAGGCGTGCACTGAGGCACTGAAGCAGGCAAAGATTACTTCAACAGCACACAGAAAACATTAGCCGAGTTCAAAATATGAATAATGCTACTATTTTAAAATTTGAAACTTCTGTTCATCAAAAGATACTATTATGGGTATAAAAAGACAACCTACACGGTGGGGGAAGGTATTTGCAACACATACGTCTTAAGAGGAGCTCACGTGTAAAGCAGTGAAGAATTATGCAAGTTACTAGGGAGTATTGACAAGAGGCCCAACTGCACGAACGAAGACAGCCACATGTTCACTACAATATGGAATTATACATGACTCCATGAGCCCACAGAGTCCAAACTAAAACCGGGATACCATACCACAGCAAGGGCATTAGGACGACTAAAATAAAGAGGGAGAAATTGCCAGTGTTCACAACACTGAAATAACTGGCAAAAGGGGAGTAACTAATCTGATTTACATTTGGATAATGACTTTTGGAGGTTTTCTCACAAGAGTGTATTATAGGGGAATGGACACATATTCTTTGGCCCAGAAATATCAACCCTAGGCATAAAGTCAGAAAAATAAAAGCATATTACTGCCCACATTGTATCTTACAGGAGATACATGTATCACTATTTTCTCTGTGCCTGCTGAGATATCACAAAAAAATTACTTAAAATATGAAAGGACAGCACTTTAGCGTTCTCACAGACACAGAGAAATAACTGAAAAGCAGAACTTACTGATGCGTACCACGAGTATGTCTACATAAAGTATGGTATTATTACACGACATGATGCTGAACGGTAATGGAAAAGGTTAGCTTTCAATATTATGTCAAATGAGAAAGGTCAGATATGAAGTAGATAAAGAATATTTAGACTTATGAAATGTACAAAAATAGAGAAAGACCATCTATGCTGTTAGAAGGCAGAGGAGAGAAACAGGTAAGAATACAATAGAGGCACCAGAGAATGCTAAGGTTCTATGCACTGCTTAAGTAGAGGTGTACTTATAAAACTATAAGGAACACCCCCTTTGTACCCGCACAATTCCATATATACATTATACTTTAAGGGAAATTTTTAACATAAAAAAGGAACTGCCCAGAGAAAAGAAAATGGGTGAGAATTTCAATGGAACAAAATCAGTCATGTAAACATTTTACAACTGTTTGATTTCAAAAGTCGTTTATTAAAATAAAATGCACATATAAAATAGTTTGAAAAAAGGATATTTAAAACCCTGTAATTTAATTTCAAATGATAATAAAATCGTTGATTGGTTCTTTATTACTTAAGAGAATTGGAACTAAAGGAACAAAACTGGAGTTAAAGAAGCTTGACGTGGTATAATTTCATATAAGATTTAAACTTAACATTCATGAGCCAAAGCAAAAAGAAAGAAAATCAATAAAGAGCAATAACTCCCTGCCAAGAAGTAGATTGGAAACCAGAATTGTGAGTTTGAGAGAATTTAGTTAGGTTAATAGTATATGGTGAGTACATTCTAATTTTTTAAGCTTATTTAACCACATCTTGTTGAAAGAATCCTTATTTCTTTGCTTTGCTGAATCCTTATTTCCAGAACACCTAGGGGAATCTGAGGCAGACAGTGTTAATATGCAAAGCAGGCCTGCAACTCTCTATGGGTCTTAACTAAGGTAAAAACCTAGATTCTTTCAGATATTTCCAATTCCTCTTCCCAAACAAATAAGGGTTCTTGAACCATATGAAAAGCCTGAATGGTTAGCTCAAAAGGCACAGATGCATGAGGGACATCTTGGTAGAAGGTAGAAAAGCCAAATATTTGTTATCTTTAAAAACCCTAGGAATCTTTTAGGCAGTGGTAGTCATGTGACTGGTTTTCACCAATGACACAAAGAAGCAAAGTCAACAGTTCACATCTGGGCAAGCTTTCATCATTGGTGGAGGAGACAGACATTTCACTCTCCTTTGTCCTGCCTTGATGGAATGTAAATCCTTCCTCCACATACTCTCCACTTCAGCTGGGCAGAACTGCAACTTTCTCTTGTTCTCTCTGTGTGATTAGTCCTTCGCAGCATCTGACATGGGTGTTCTGAAAAGGCTGACGATGAATGTGTGTGTTCAGCTTGACATGTTTGACTGGGGCCCTTACTTAAAATTTTTAAATAAGTTAAAGCTTAATCGTGACATCTGCATGGGAAGAAAGAAAGAGAAATGGGTTATCGAAGAACTTAATAGAGCTTGACCTATATGTGTTACATTTTTAAATTTAGAGGTGAAAGAATTTGTGGTAAATATTAAATTCAGTGGACCTAAAAACTAGATGTTCTTTATATTACACTGTAATTTTAAGTATGTCAAAATATTGCAAAATTATAATGACTGTGTTTCAAGGGAACTGTTTTAAATGAATAAACAATGAGAATAAGCCCTTTGGATTTCCACACCATTAGGACAAAAAGAGGAGGTATAAAGACGGGTTTTGGAAAATAGGGGCAAATCCAGGCCAGACCATAGCATAGATGGTTCGTTAGCCTAACTAAGGACTAGAGTGAGACATGATCTACTATATAACACATCATATGCATGAATACATACATGCACATATATATTTACATGCATAAATACACTTTTATGGAAATTAACTCTAGCCTATGTATATCCCTCACAAAATACTATAGATTCGGGTCTTTTAGTAACAAATTATTTTCTTGTTTTCATGAAATTGTGTTTGCTAACTTTATATTGCTAGAAATGGATACCTAGCCTAGACAAACTCTTGGTGAGTATTCTAGAACTCAGAGAGGCCAAAATAGAGAAGCAGCATCTTTGAAAACCTAGTCCTTTTTAAGCCAGTTCTTTTTCCTAATGACAGCATACATGGCAGATATATTATGTTAGTGATTCATATCATATTTAAATCAATACATTCCTACATGGATCAGTGATTTGGAATAGCACAAGCTACCTGTTCAAGAGAGAATAGAAGTTATTTTTTACTTAAAAATGTTGTCATGAAGTAATAACTCAGTTACAAACAAAACTGTCCTGAAACTAAATTTGATGATGTAGAATATATGTGTGGTACTTAGGATAAGATAGCCCCCTTTAACAGCACATGAGCAAAATGGTCCGATAGCACAGGTGTTTTTCGATTCTCTAGCAGCAACAGAAACACCTAGGAAACGGAATCCTTTCTGTTTCTAGCTTTATAGATTTATAATGAAATGTCAAATAGCTTTTATGTAAATTTGTTGATAATTCTCTTATAAATGTGACTCTAAATTGTGCCATTTGTGTGGTGAGCCTGGCTTAGGATAATGAGCACAGTGTCTGGAATCAAAACTAGCTTCCCCCAAGCTCTGCCTCTGAGCAGATGTGCAGCTTGGCTAAGTTATTTAACCTCTGAGCCTCGACTTCTTTGTCTATCAGATGGAAGACTATGATTATTACTTGTACAATTGCTTTAAATGATCCATATAGAATACAATCGATGCCGGTTAGTCTTCCTTGCCTACATCCATGAAATCCTTATAAAAAGTGACTATCATTGATTAAAATGCTGAGAATCCATGCCCCATTAGCATCCAAAGCAGTAAGGAACACTCCATCTTCTATTATAGTTGTTTTAAACAATTGATTTATGTTCTCAAATTGTTCAAACTAAAACAACACATCAATTACAGCAGATCTCTACACTCCTTGTGAAGCCTCCAGGCAAACTCAGCTGATGAGCCATCTTACTTTTGCTTTCCCATTGATAATGAGCCTGATAAAACTGAAGGCAAGCAGGTACTAAAGAATGAAAGGTTTTGCTTAGAGTGGGTGGGCAGAGGGGCTTATGCAAGAAGAATCACAAACAGCTTACACATGCTACTATGCATCAAAATGGCTCCAAGTATGTTTTCAATGATTGCCCACTTTCTTAGGTAAGTTGTGTGATTTCAAATCGATGTTTATCCAAAATATTGACCAAACAAAATAAAATGCAGTGGTTCCTCAGTTTAATAGGTCATCTTTAAGACATGCATGGCAGGAGTTAAAGATATGGCTCAGCAATTAAGAGCCGGGGCTGCTCTTTCAGACTACCTTCCATGTGCTTCAATTCCCAGTATGCCTGTGGCAGCTCACAACTGTCCTTAAATCCAGAGAGGATCAGACATTCTCTTAGATATGCATGCAGACAGAACACCCACACACATAAAATAAATAAAACTAAATAAGTAAAAAAAAGAAATACGTGGTGATTCTCTAAAATCAATCTGTCAAAAATGTCAGTCTTGTTGGGTAACAATCAACTGGAGATGGTTAAAAAATATATCTCTATATTCTGACCCTAACATTTTTATTCTACAGATCAATGAGAAGTCCTAGGAATTATATATATTTCTAGAACTTCCCATGTATACTAGTTAAGCAACTTGGGATATATCCATATGATCGTATACAAAACATATGCAAAAATTAATAATCCTCTCTATGTATGGATAGGAGCCAATTTTCCAGATGTTTTTTATTAAGTGACAAATAATGTTTACATATTTTACCAGTGCTGTTAAGGAGAAGGATGCAAATACATACTCACTTCTGTACGCATGAAATATTTCTAGAAGATTACACAAGCAGCTGGTACTAATGGGTTGGCTCTAGAGAGAAGTGGATACTGGGAGATCCACAGAGGCGAGAACTTTCCCCTGCGTAAACATTGCTTGCACTTTTTGAAATGTTAGCTTAACAAAAGTACTATGCATTCTAAAATGAATGATGAAAGTAGTATTTCTCCAATAGGCATGGCAAAATATTTTTAAATAATAACTACACTGGGTGACTCTGGCGAGAATTTTAACTGCTGGCTAAGAAATATAAAACATACAGCACATTGATATAGCATGTAGAGATGTGGCATTTAACACACACATGTCTTATCTCTAAGAAACTAACAATTTTTTTTTCCATAAAGAGATTGTCTCAAACAGGTAGAGGCATGGCCGCTGGACGACGTGTACAATGTGTTTTTGCAACCCTCACTGGTCTGAAAAAGGATGGTGTGTCTATTTGCCAGCAAATTCACTACTTCCTACTGAAAATGGCAGAGACAGAGTTCACAATTTATTCAGTCAGCTTGGAATTACATAGTTCTTTATTATGTTTTATATTTGGAGAGGATACCAATAATTTCAAAATATATAGCTAGAGACTTTTAAAATGTTTCATAGCACACCACTTCAAATTAACGAAGTTCAAAATCAAATTAAATGTGGCCACATTCCTCTTGAACTACATTTGATTAACTTTCTCAAAGATACAATCTTTATAGAAAATATACTCTGATGTTTTTCATCTGGCTTTATTTAGAGTTGATCAAGGAACACCCACTTGAAGAATGCTTCTACATTTTTCTGTAAACCTGTTGAAAACACTGTGATCATTGATTTATACAAGTGGCTCCTTGATGCTACTTGTATAAATCATAATTTCCCACTAAACTTTTATAACATAAAATGTATTATTGTTAATGTATGCTTCTTGTCAGATGAGAATTGCTGCTAAGAATTGCATGGTTGAAAATGGTATTTAACCACTGTTTACAGAATTTTCCTTACAAATTTTGGGGGTGCTCCTGCCTCGAGAAAAGAGGAAGGCAACTATCACATTATATTAAATTTAAATTGCATTGTAAATGCAACCAAAATACTCTTGTTTGGGACAGTGGTCTGCACAGTTTCTGAGTTTTGTTAACATTTTGGTAACGTATGCAAGGTAAAGTAACTGAGCAGAGAGCAATCATGACACTTCCTTTGAGGGGGTCTGAGAAGGACAGAGAGAGAGGCCAAGGAGGACATACGTATTCATTCATGTATGTATTTATTCCTTTGTTTTGGATGGATAGGCTCTGTAGAACATGCTGACTTAGATCTCAGTGTCCCTCCTGCTGTGGCCTCCCCAGTGCTGGGATTACAGGCATGAGGCACCACCACACAGCTCAGGTTTTACCTTGGACTCAGCCATTTTCTTTACAGCACTGAGTATCTAGCCCAGGGCCTCCTATCTTCCAGAGAGGTTCTTTACAATGAAGGTGCATCCTTACTCCTTCTTTGTATTTATCACTAAGCTCTCTGGGCTTGCCTTTAATTTACTAGCTAGTCCTGTTGCCTCACCTGCTCAAGTGGCTGGGATCATAGGCTTGTACCATCCTGCCCAGCCTGACTGATTCTTAAGTAGATTGGGCCAATCAACACGCTCCCTAAATGGATGGACAGAACAGTAAGAGAAGTGTAATAGTTCAATGTTAGTCTCTAAGGACTGATTTAGGGTGTCCGATTCTTACTTTTCAGATGATGTCTTGGGACACAATTTAATTACTTTGGCTTTCTCTAGTTTTTTGTTTGGTTAGGACCCTGCATAGAATCTCCTGAGATATTTATCCTGCTTCTTGAAGAAAATGCAGACTCTGAGAGAAGCCTGCTTGGATAGGTAGCTCTCTACCACACTTTACAGGAACGGTGGCTTGGAAAGTGATACATTGCTTGAGGATACAGTTATCAACCCAGCAAGTTGGATCCTGGAGATTTATTTTCTTCTTTGCTCACTTCATCTAATAACTTTAATTAGTCTGGAGAGTGAATTAGGAGAAAGATCAAATCCTTTCTCATTCTTAAATGAAGGTCCTCTGGACTGCACTAATTATATTGAATTCTGAGTTTCTTATCTCCACTTTAGTTTTAGACTTAGGTTTCCATTATTATAGGTATATTATAAACATCGACTTCTCTTTTACTAACAATATTCTTAATGGAAAAATGATAACATATCTAAGTGTTAGCTATTAGCTATGTTTTAAAATGCAAGAAGATATCACAATTCTGATAGGCAAAGATCATCACTTAATATTTTTCTACTTTATTTTTCACAGATCATATTTCCAAATTTATAAGTACATTAATTTAAAGTAAATCCCCTTCATATTTTTTTTTAGTATTTCTGATTTCGTGAAAAATTCTACTCCAAGATCAGTCTCCTGGCCACAGAGTTTTATCTAATGTTGATGTGCTAGAGGGTTTCTGATCTAGTTGTCCTGGTGAGACAGGTTCTAAGAAAGACATCTGTGTTGTATGTAGTGATTTTACTGCAGGCTCTCCTCAGGACTTTTTATAAAATTTATTTTGCTTTTTTTTTTTGGCAGGGAAGGAGACTTCAGGGGGGGTTTCTCTATGTGGCTTTAGCAATCCTAGAACTATCTATGTAGATCAAGCTGGTATCAAACTCACAGATTCACCTGCCTCTGCCTCCTGAGTGCTGGGAATGCAGGCATATACCATCACCTCCCAGATATTGTGTTTTTAATGCCACCAAAGCACTCTCCTGTTGGCTAGAGTACTGCTCGATAGTTTAGTGATAAATACAAAGGAGGAGTGGGGCTGCACCTTCATTGTAGAGAGACTCTCTGGCAGCTAGGAGGCCTCGATGCTGCAAGGAAAATGGGGGAGTCCAATGTGAAACCTGAGCTGTGTGTAGTGTGCCTCATGCATGTAATCCCAGCATTGGGAAGGCCACAGCAGGAGGATGGCTAATTTCAGGGGCAGGTGAAGGTAGTCAGATTGTATAGAGGGAGTAGCACAGTCACAAGGAAGGTGCAGTAACACTCAGGCAAAAGTAGAGTTAGGACAACGCTGCAGGAGTTGTCCCTTCCTAAGGTAAAGTGGCTGTCTTTGTATAGGAATTGGGGTTTCAAACTTGAATAAGAAAGTGCTTCTCATCCACAATAGTGTCTGGGTTTGGTGTCTGCATAAGGGATGGATCCCCAGGTGGGGCAGTCCTTGGATGGCCTTGCCTTCAGTCTCTGCTCCACACATTGTCTCCATATTACCCTTTTTAAGAAGAACTGAAGCACCCACACTTTGGTCTTCCTTCTTAAGCTTCATGTGGTCTGTGAATTATGTCTTGGGTATTCCGAGATTTTGGGCTAATATCCACTTATCGGTGAGTGCATACTATGTGTGTTCTTTTGTGATAGGGTGACCTCACTAAGGATGAGATTTTCTAGTTCCATCCACTTGCCTGCAAATTTCATAAAGTCATTGTTTTTAATAGCTGAGTAGTATTCTATTGTGTAAATGTAACACATTATCTGTATCCATTCCTCTGTTGAAGCACATCTGGCTTCTTTTCTAGCTTCTGGCTATTATTAATAGGCTACTAGGAACATAGTGGAGCACGTGTGCTAGTTATATGTTGGAGAATCTTTTGGGTATATGCCTAGGAGTGGGATAGCTGGGTCCTCAGGTAATACTATGTCCAATTTTCTGAGGAACCACAAGACTGATTTCCAGAGTGGTTGTATCAGTTTGCAATCCCACCAGCAATGGAGGAGTGTTCCTCTTTCTCCACATCCTTGACAGCATCTGCTGTCACCTGAGTTTTTGATCTTAGCCATTCTGACTGGTGTGAGGTAGAATCTCAGGGTTGTTTTGATTTGCATTTCCCTGATGACTAAGGATATTGGACCTTTCTCTAGGTGCTTCTCAACCATTCGACATTCCTCAGTTGAAAATTCTTTGTTTAGCTCTGTGCCCCATTTTTAATAGGGTTATTTGATTCTCTGGAGTCTAACTTCTTGAGTTCTTTGTATATATTGGATATTAGCCCTTTATCAGTTGTAGGATTGGTAACAGTCTTTTCCCAATCTGTTGGTTGCTGTTTTGTCCTATTGACAGTGGCCTTTGCTTTACCGAAGCTTTGCAATTTTATGCCAAAAAGTGCATGCTAACAGGAGCCCAATATAGCTGTCTCCAGAGCCTGACAAATACAGAGTTGGATGCTAGCAGCCAACTATTGAACTGAGCACAGGGTCCCCAGTGGAGTTAGAGAAAGGACTGATGGAGCTGAAGGGGTTTGCAACCCCATAGGAAGAACAACAATATCAATCAATCAGAACCCCTAGAGCTCCCAGAGACTAAACCACCAACTAAGGAGTACACATGGAGGGACCCATGGCTTCAGCCACATATACATATGCAGAGGATAGCCTTGTCAGGCATCAATGGGAGGAGAGGCCCTTGGTCCTGTGAAGGTTCAATGCCCCAGTGTAGGGGAATTTTGGGGTAGAGAGGTGGGAGGGGGAAACTCTAGTAGAAGCATGTGGAGGGGGGATGGGATAGAGGGTTTCCAGGGGGGACTGGGGAAGGGGATAGCATTTGAAATGTAAATAAATAAAATATCCAATAAAAAAATAAAATAGAGGTGAGCTATAGAGCTCGGAAAGGAGTACAAATCCCTCTGGTAGCTTGTTAGACACTTTCTCACTTTAGGTTCTTTGTCCACCAGGACATTGTCCTTGAATGCAGTACTTTTGCCACATTGTCAGTCTCTGACTGCTGCTACCTTCTGGTCATTTCTTCACAAATATAATATCCTACTGTTAACAGTGTTATGTTGAAGTTTAATAAATTTGGTCTTGGGGAAAATAAAAGAAAGAAAGTGCTTTTCAACTGATACCAACTCCAGGATGTGAATTGTGAAGAATTAGCAATGCTCTCAGCACCTGAGATATTGAATTCCTCAGTCCTGAAGGGGAAGAACAGGACAACAGAATATGTTCTAGAATCTATCTTTTATGTCATTGGAATCCACTTACACATTTTGTAGGTTTTCACTGTACCAATTATCTTCTAGATACTCTTGATTGCATTCACTGGCTTTTGTAAAAGAAATTACATTGTAGTATGTGGTGAGTGCTCATTCTTTATGGTCTTATCTCTGGTCACCATGACTTTCTCATGTTGTAGCTATGGTCTCTATTCTGTCACCACCAAAATTAGGGATAATAAAATAAATAAGTAAATGCTCCAATGGATCTCATAGGTGCCAAACTTACTTTGCTTTGCCTTTATTATAAAATAGAGATTTATTCCTACCTAAGGATCAGAGACAAACATCCTTGATAGGATGGTGGCATTTTCCTTATACATGATTGTATTTGAATTTTGTTTATCATGATCACCCTAAAGCAACCATTATAGGTTTAAAGCTTAATGAGGTTCTTGTAGTGTCCATTGAGGAAACATAAACATTTTACCTTATGGGAAACCGATACCTAGATCCAAGTTGTCTAAAGTTTCTGGGATAGAAAACATGAAGTCTACAAGGTAGTCTCTTGGAAGGATGCTAGTCAGGTTTTCACCTGTTTCCGTCTTAGAATCTCAGTCTCAGATGCTCTTTTCACTGAGGACAGAAGATCATACTGTACCCCATTGTTTCTGAGTGTTATACGCAGACTGGTGTCTCACACTTTCAGAAGGCTATTCTTTCTGTCTGGGCTGGCATAATGATGGGACCAGTGAGTTTCACAGGAATTTGTTCACTGTCGCACATTGTCACTTAGATCTCAGTGTTTTGTAAGTATCTTAGTTCAGTGGGTCTAATATTCTCCAGGCATTTGCATAATGGTGTTTCTCTACAGAGAAAGTAATAAGATAGGCAATAAAGGCAAACCCAAATCTGGAATCTGTGGGGTGGGTTTCTACCAGCTGAGTTTGCTACAAAGTAGAAATCTGGGTTCACTAGGCATGACCAAATATTTGGTTTGTGTCCTTGAAGATTATGGCAGACCATTGCTTAACATTGGTCTCTGTTACTGGTGTATTTTGGACAGAAGACAGAGCTAGATTAGCTTTGATGAGTGAGATCCATGTTGTTGGGCCCATGTATATCATCTATTGCAGCCACAATGTTTACATACTCGGATATATGATCATTGGGCTGGCATTGAAAAGATTATTAGAGAGGACGGCCAAAGCACTATGTGTTTTGGTTGCTTGGTGCCTCTTTGAAGCATATGCTTCGGTGTAAATTAACACACAAAGATGTTCCCATTCGGGTTTATTCCCATAGGCCACCCACAAGCATCTTCCCAAAGGACTATTGTTACCTATTTTCTTGTATTTGTTTTCCCTGGTCTCTTGACAATAAGCCATATAATTTCCTTCTGCTCATGAATAAGAATATCTTGCTTCTTTGGTTGATTATTTTTCCTACTTGAGTTGTGAGAGCTGATATTCTGCCTGAAGCTTGGCCATTGTGAGGACTATTGCTTTCAGAGATACCCTGAGTGAGTCACAGTACAATTGCAGTCCACTTCAAACCTTGGCTCTATTTTTGGGCAACTGTGAGAACCACGGCTGCCTATTTACTTCCTTGGTCACATGGGAACCTCAAGATAGGTGGAGTCCTTGCAGTGGTGACAATGTGGACTCATTGCACCATCTCACCCTGCACCTGCCTGATCCCCACTGGAGCACTTCCATCTTACCATTCACTATTTGCTGAGTTGTTTCCAGTGCATGGCCTGCCAGTTCACAGAGGGCTGGGCTGATGGTCATAAATTCCAGTATTTGGCATCTGAAGGAATGAATGCCCCAGCTCATTCTTGAAAAGAAGCCACTACCAATTTGCTAATGCCCAAAAATTTAGAAGTGTCTGCTCTTTGGTTTTGTTTTGGAATTGTTTTTATATTTTTAACAATTTAATAAAAGATGTGATTACAAGCTTTTTTTAGGATATAAAATGATCTAAAGCAAAAATGAAGGTGTCCTAAGATGATCTAAAACAAAACCAGGAAACTTGGGTTGTAGTCCACACTTTGTTATTGTTTTTGAATTTTATATTGACCAATCATTTCATCTTCTAGAGATACTTATCTTTACTATGAGACAACTAAAAAAATATATATCATTTTCCCAATCTGGAGTCTACAGAGAAAGTAATAAAATTCAAGAGCTATTTCCAGTATCTTATAAAACCTAATGAAATAATTTACCTATCTTTGAAAAAGCTGCAGAGAGTCCAGGTGGAAGATAGCAAGCTGGCAATTTAGATAGGTAAGAGAGCAATTTTAGACAATGCTATAAATAGCACTATATAGATAGCCCTATAAAGACTCCTAGAGCATCATTATATAATAGGCACTTCCAAGGTCATCTGGTCAGACTCACAACCAGATGTGCAAATTGTGTTAGTCCACCTAAGTTTACATTGTCCCATAGTATCATCAAATGGTTACACCTATACCTCTGAACTTTGTGCAAACATTGTTTATCTGTCCTTAACCTTTCAGTCAAATTAGCCTTCTCCCATCCTAGATCTTTGAACTAGCTATTCATTTTTCTTGAAGTGATATGTTTCTTTTGATCTTCATGGTTCTGACTTTTAATTCATTCATTTTCTCTGGTGAGATATCATCTCCTTAGAGAGGAACCTCTCTGGACATTCAATCCACAGCAGCCATCTAATCTTGCCCTACACCTAGACCCTTTTTGGTTACTAACACTTAACATGTTCAGATTTTTTCTTTGTTGTTTAATTTCCTCCCACCAATATGAGACTAATAGGTATGATGCACCAGCTTTCTTATTGCTACTCCTAGAACAGAGCTTAGAAAAGGAGTGGTCATGTGGTATGTGTTCAGTTGAACTTTGCTGAAGAAATGGATGAAGCTTATTCTGAGATCAAATCTTCTAAGTTACTAGCCATAATACTCAGGATACAGTGTGCCATCACTCAAATGTGTACCCCTGTTTTAGTGTTAAAGTCTTGTTTAAAGTCCAGTTATTCTTTTGTACCACCAAATTCACTTTCTTGGATTAACTATTAACTACCATTCTTTGTTAACTAGGAAGACCCTGATTCTAAAGTGTGACATTAAGAGGATAAAATTTACAACAAAGCATGTAGCAAGCACCAAATGTCAGTCGTCTAGGCTTGTAATCCATTTTGCTTCATAGTAGAAGCATTTCTTATGTGTACACATGTTTTCCTCCTCCTGTGGATATAGTAACTGAAGGATTATCTGTGCTCATGGTAAAGTGAGAAGAGACTTCTGCAATACTTTTGGAGGATGCTCTCAATGTGTCTTCTCACCTTGGCCTTGTATGTGAAAGGCAGGAGGTTTTCTGCAGTCTGCTAGATCACTTATATTCTTTCTTTGATTGCTTATATTCTTGACAATTCAATTTCTTAAAATAAAATAGTAATCAGTTATGTTCGATCTTTGTGGATTATGGAGCCTTACTAGATGCTTGAAACACTGTAACTTGACTAATTACAGTACAATTGTTCCTCAGCTAAAACTAACTCATGAAAGCATGAGCAAATTCAAATCCTCAAGGCTGAATCTTCTCTCAACTTCCTTCCAATTAAACGACCATCAAAAGTGGACTCACTAATATACTCTTATTCAACATGAGGAAATGTTTTATATATTGTGTTATTATTCATAGGCAAAATTAAGAGCTTATCATAGTAAGTGCTTTTATATGTGGTAATTCATCTAATCCTGATGCTATGCTATTATGTTGATGGATTGTTTTATAGATGGAAAAGCTTCTGTACAGGGAACAACAGTACCTAAGTAACCTATGTATGGCTACATGGCTATTAAGTACTGAACTTAGTAAGTACTCTAAACATGGCTGGCTAAGCCTGGAGCCTTTGCTTTCAGCTCCTGCACTATATTCTTGTTGGTAAACTCTCAGAATTTTCTGTTCACTCTCTTTAACAGTTATTACTCCAGTCAATTTCACATATTGGTAAATCATGACTAATACCTTCTCCAGGGAGGAAATGCCCCTCTCTTTCAAAGTTTCTGTTATTAAATTATTCCAAATTCTTCAGTATCTGGCTCAGAACCAAGCCTCAGTCCACACTAGGCTTGAGTGCACACTCAAGAATGATGTATTATAAAGCCCCTACTGTGGCACTGAGTTGCCCTAGCCTATTTGGTTCCTACATTGTAATCTTTAGTCATGACTCTAGAAATGTGCTTTTTATATAATTCATAACACATTTGAACTACCATAGATACTCCCAAAGTGCTCCTGAATGGTGCCTTGTGTGTATAAAGGAGAGGCGAGACAGTATAATACTGAAGAAGAAAGGAGAAAATGTGTGGTAAGGTATTTCACCTAGAACCTAGTATTAAAACAGGTTTGAGAAATATAAGCTCTTAACAGTTGTCGCTAACCTGCCCTGAAAGGAGGTTGAGGTTAGCCTGGCACAGCTTAAATCTTGGGAGCCTGTACAAGGTCCTGGGGAACACAATTTTTCTTCCTAAGACTTTATATGCTCCCATTTGACACTATTAGAATAACCACCTATTTCAATAATCCATTCTGTAATTTTGTACAGAGTTTAATATCAGGCTCACTGATCTGCACATACAGTACTCACATTTTTTCCTTCACTTAATATGTGCTCTGTGATTGCTTCCTACCTCTTTCTCCCTCTCCTTCTCTTTCTCCTCCTTCCTCTCTCCCTCTCTCTCTCTCTCTGCCCCTACCCCCAAACACCCAACACCATTCTGCAGAGGGAACTCATTCCCTGGGTCCTCTACCCGTGATGTTGCCTATCTCTGCCAGGGCACTCCATGTTCTCTCTCCCCATCTATCATTGACATCCATTCTCTCTTAAACTTGTTTGTTCTGCTCCTGCAGCCTGAGGATCATTGTCTTTGACGCAGTAGATAGGAAGTGTGGCAACAGAGCCATCCTGCTCTGTTTCTGTCGTCTGTTGTTACCATCTGTCTCGAGCAGAGGGTCTCCCCCTTCTTGCTTGCTCTTCTTGCTCATGGATGCAACTTTTAGAATCCTTTCTTATCTTATTATTTTATATAAGCCTTTGGTCCCATAAGTTATATGTGTTGGATTATTTTTAAACCTTCATTAAAACATTTCAAATTCATCCTTGATTGTCTATTCTTTTTTAAGCTCTCCATTTTTTAATGATAATTATATTTTCAAATATTTCTATTCTAAACTTAATATTTTAAATCATCTCTCCATAAAATGTTATCTAAGACCCGGATCAAATTTAAAAGTTCAAGTACTATGTGTGGCCACATATGTTCAAAGTTCATGATGGTCAAAGTTCAAAGTATGTCTATTTTAAAATTTCCTACCATCCTGTCTCTTTAAGTGCAGAAAGAACGTTGGCTGTTACACTGTTTTTGGTTTTGTTTTTTTTGTTTTTTTGTTTTGTTTTGTTTTTCCCCTTTCTCTTGAATTGAAGTTTACACTATGAGCTTTCCTTGTTTCTGTAGACTAGAACTGAACCTATATACATACATGCCATATTGAGACTCTCTCACCTGCAGCATCATGTGAATCAATCCTTACGATAAATCTGTCATATCCAATATAGTCATATTATATTTGATACTTAATGTTTATCTGAATTTTCCTAGCTTCACAAAATAGGTTAATTATTAAATCTGAAATAAGTAGGAGGAGTGGATATGCATCCCTACTACGGAAATAGTCGTGATTGAACAGACTCAGAACATCACAGAGACAGCCCAGAAGGTACTTATGGATGGATTAGTTATAGATTGTGAAAGAAGAATCAGGGATTCCAAAACCTATCATATTTTAAGCAGTTATGTAGATGGTAAATCTGCTTACTGAGAAACGGAGGAATTTGGAATACCAAATTTTAAAAGGGAGTTACTAATTCTGATTGGTCACATTTGTGTGAGTTCAGGATTACTAGATCTCCAGAACTCAGAATATGGAAGTTTGGGGGTGAAAAGGGACCATATAAGCTGACCATATAAATTTGAGTTATCTGCTAAAGCTGGCCTGGGATCAATTGAAATGGTCCACATGAGACTATAGTTGGGTAAGAGAGACAAGCAGAGTGTCTTCAGTCATCCAAACACTTAAAGGTCAGAGGAGGAGGTAATGAGGGTAGGAGGTGAAACAGCTCAAAGGGCTGCAGACATCTGACATTCAGGAAGCCACACTGCCAGAGGGGTGTCAGGAAGGGGCAAAAGCACCATTGTTAAGAGTGAGATGATCTCAGAGAAGCAGCCGTTAGCGTTAGCAAGATGAGGTCACTGGTGAGATAAGTAAGGCGCATTTGATCTGTGAAGTCAGAAGGAATTCTTACCAGAGTGATTATTTTGAGATCATGATGGGTAAAGAAGTAGGGACAATAAGTGCATATGGTGTCCCATTAATTCTACAAGGGACAGCAGAGAGGCAAATGGTAGCTGAAATGTTAAGTCAAAGGGTCACTGCTGCCTGTCTGCCTATTCTCTGGGTTGTCCTGATGGGTAATCTAAAGCATGTTTCAGTTTGAAGAGACCCAATAAAATAAAATTGATAAGGTTATAGAAACAGAAAACATGACAGTAAAAATTCCTCTAAAATGATGGGGAGTAAGTGAAGAGGTTGGGCTGGGATAGGAACCCTTTTGTTGGCTGCAGTCAGAAGGGAAATTAATGTGTGCAGACATAAAGCGCCTGCTGAGGTGGCTGCTTAATGAAGTCATATTTATTAGTGTGGAACCAAGTTAGAGAAAGGCAAGGAAGACGTTGCTGGGAATCTTAAATAACCTTCCTTGGGTTTGGTGTGAACATCTTCATGTACTTTTGTGGTCTGTGACTCCAGTGACAATTTAATTTTCAGAGCTTCCATCAAAATGTCTTTCACTTGATTAATCTTGTAAGAGTGGTGGTGCTGCCTGCAGAAACAGAAAACCTGCCTATACCCTGAGCAGTCCAGTCTCTCTACAAGAAGGGAGTCACTGGCCCACAAAGAAAAAGCCTCTTGGCCCAGACAACTGATTTTGGTAGGATTTTCTTTCCTGGAACCGTATGGTCACCTGATTAGTTAGATGTCATCAATCACAAATAAGGTGATATTTACAGAAGAACTGGATTTGACCTGACCAAGTCAGAAGCCTGGAGCAATCCCCAGCTCTTCTCACTGTTAATCAGAAGTGAATTGACCGAGAATCTGTGAAGCATGAATTTCCATCAACACCTTCAGGACGCTGGAACCTAAATGCATTCACATAGTCACTGGTTTTGTATGTGTTAAACTTTGCTACAATAGCATATTTGAATTGTAATTAGCTAAGATTATAGCCCTTTTTTTGTTTAACTTTTCCTTTATCTCACTCCCTTGAGGACACTGCTTCAGGCTCCTTTGAGGTCTGACTATGGGGAAGCAGTTTTAGAGATAATTTTACCTTGGATCCAATAGGATGGTCTTATGCTGTCCACAGCCATGCCCGGAGGCAGTTAAGTTATTGCTCATCCTTCTGGCCGGCACAGCTTCTGGGAAATTCTATGGTGACACAAAGGTTCAGGACCTCCACTGGCTGCCTTGAAATATGAGCACAACCAGTCTCACTTTGTATTGTCTAGAGAGGACAAATATTCATGATTCCAGATGTGAGCCCACAGAAAAATCTTCCTGTCTGCAGATAGATAATGTCTAGCACTTATTTAGCTGAATATCACAGCAATTTAGCCAAAGACTGGAGACAAAAGGATGCCTGTTCAAAATGGATTTCTCTTTCCCTGTATACTCAATACTGTGAGATATATGGTGGTGGGCACCCCATACTCTTTACATGAAAATTATATAGCATAGAATTTATCAAAACCGATAAATGAACAACGAAAGCTGAAAGCTGCAGCACCAGAAACCAAGTATTTCTACACGTGGTGTCACAAGCCTTATGTATGCTAAATCTCAATGGAAATACCACAAATGTTGAAACCCAGGCCAACATGACTTCTGAGTCACTACTCCAGTCTTCGTTCAGAGAAGGAGCTTGCAAAATTATTGTCATACGAACGGCAGAATCAGAGTTTACTGCCAACATACTTACGCAGTTGATTGATTAAAAATAGTGTCTTTTTTTTTTTTTTTTTTTTTTTTTTTTAGGATTTAGTAATGTTTATAGTATTTGGCAGCTTTGAGAAAACTGCAATTTATTGTGGTTTTTTTTTTCATTTGAAAGAAATACTTTTTATCTAATTTGGTATAAGTAATTTTGAGTTTCTTTCTTTAATATGATCATACAAAACCTGAGTCCAATTCTACTTCCTTCCCATGCTTCCATACACATCTGATCTGGGTAAACTGCTCTTTCAACCTCAAACTGTAAGTGAAGAGGTTCTTGTTCTTCCCAGCTCTACCCTCATCACTGCTGTGGTAACTGATTCTGCCTCTCTGTCCTGTAAAAAGTGTATTTTACTTTCACATAGCCAAGTTTGTAGCTTTCCTTACATGTTTTCAAGACATTACAGCCTTGCTTTGAAGTTTGAGGGCTTTTTTAAGCCTTTTTAATTTTCATCTGATATTTTTATTTTATAATTTGGAAGATCTTACCTTTAGTCAAAGTAACAAGCTTTCATGTTCCTTCAGGTGACTAAGCAGTAATGTTAATATCATGTAAGAGAAACATTTTTTTCTATCTTATCAAATTGTCAACTTTACTATTTTTATTTCATTTTTAAATCAATTTTATTTTATTTATTTTTTTTATATTTTATTTTATTTTATTTTTTTTATTTTAGATATTT
>NW_022196904.1:159320998-159326883 GCF_008632895.1 Mastomys coucha | reverse complement strand
TCTCTTCTATACCTATTATCCTTAGGTTTGTTCTTCTCATTATGTCCTGGATTTCCTGGATGTTTTGGTTTAGGAACTTTTTACATTTTTCATTTTCTTTGACTGTTGTGTCGATGTTTTCTATGGTATCTTCCGCCCCTGAGATTCTCTCTTCTCTTGTATTCTGTTGGTGATGCTTGTATTTATGTTTCTTGACTTCTTTCCTAAGATTTCTAACTCCAGAGTTGTCTCTCTTTGTGATTTCTTAACCCATTTTTAGGTCATGGATGGTTTTGCTCAATTCCTTCACCTGTTTGTTTGTGTTTTCCTGTAATTCCTTAAGGGATTTTTGTGTTTCCTCTTTAAGGGCTTCTACTTGTTTACTCGTGATCTCTTGTAATTCTTTATGGAATTTTTTTGTTTCCTCTTTAAGGGCTTGCACCTCTTTACCTCTGTTCTCCTGTATTTCTTTAAGGGAGTTATTCATGTCCTTCTTAAATTCCTCTAGCACCATCGTGAGATATGATTTTAGATCCAAACCTTGCTTTTTCGGTGTTTTGGGATATCCAGGACTTGTTGTGGTGGGAGTACTAGGTTCTGATGAAGCCAAGTAGTCTTAGTTTCTGTTGGTAGGATTCTTGCGTTTGCCTTTCACCATCTGTTGATCTCTGGTGTTAGATGCTCTTGCTGTCTCTGACTAGAGCTTGTTCCTCCCATGGGTCTGTAAGCCTGTGTCTGTACTTCTGGGATATCAGCTCTCCTCTGGCAAATCCCAGGCGCAGATGGCTGAGGATCAGTTGTCTGTCCTGAGTCCTGGGGTCAGAGCACACCCTGGAGACAGGCTCTCTCCTTGTGGGAAAGGTGCAGAGAGGGCTGTGGATCTGTTGTCCCTCCTAGGTGTGGTCTGAGGTAGAAATGATCCTGACCAGGCTGCTCTGGGACTTGTGAGGCCTGTGCCTCCTGGCTGGTCCTGCCTGAGTCCCTGGGTTAAAGCATTCCCTGAAGGCAGGCTCTCTGCTTGCAGAGAAGGTTCAGAGAGGGTTGCAGATCCACTGCTGTTGGAGGCTGAAAGGATCCTGTCCCTGCCGCCCTGCATGGCTAGTGAGGCCTGTGCCTCCTGGCTGATCCCGCGTTAGAAAGTCACCAGAGAGAAAATGGCCTATGTAAGATTTTAATAAGAGTAGATTTATAGGAGTTTTCATGTCTGAAAAAAATCCATCCTTGATAATATTTTTACATAGACATTAGTTGCATATACTTTTCTCATAAATATTTAAAAATTATTTGATCCATTTGGGGAAAATACTCTGATTATAACTGAAAAAATTATATATTAATATAAGCAACTTTATCTCTTCATGTCCCAGGTCTTGCTTTGTGTGTTTCAACAAAATGATTTTGTTTTATTCATTTAGATCTAATCATGTCCTTTTTTTTTCTTTTTTTAGCCAAATTTGAAATAAGCTTCATTAAAAACTGGTCAGGCCCATCCTTAGAATCCACAGAGCATTGCCTAATTCCTGACTTCTTAGATCGATCTTTAGTAATTTTTCTTTTTTATTATACTTATGATGTGATATTTTCCCATTCCAATTTCAATTGCATAATATTAGTAGGGAGAAAAGCTATTAATTTCATATCTGGCTTGTCTGATGAACAAATTCTCTTATTAACTGTAAAAGATTTTTAGTATTTAATCTTGTATATCCTAAGTATATTATAAAACTTCAAGACAGGGTTATCTTTCATTTTTCATATTTAAACTATTTCTTTTGGTTTTTTGGTTTTATAATCTACACAGTTTTTCTAAGAATAATGATAGTATTAAAAAAAACCCTGCATTGTTACCGAAGTAATAAAAAAAATAGCTGCTGAATATAATGTACTTTCTGGGTTTAGGATGAGTAACTTTTAAAATCTTGCTTAGATGGTTCAAGGTAATGTGAATTATGTCTTCCTGGATTTCTTTTTTTTATTAGATGTTTTCTTTATTTACAATATCTCCTTTCCCAGGTTACCCTCCAAAAAAAGAGAAAAAAAATAAACTAAAACTAAAACTAAACCCTGTTCCCTTCCCCGCTGCCCCCCCCCCAACACACCACTCTAACCCCTCCTGCTTACTGGCCCTGGCATTCCCCTACACTGGAGCACAGAACCTTCACAGGGCCAAGGGCCTCTCCTCCCACTGATGACTGACTTGGCCATCCTCTGCTATACACATGCTGCTGGAGCCATGAGTCCCACCATGGCTCTTTGGTTGGTGGTTTAGTCCCTGGAAGCTCTGAGGGTAGTGGTTAGTTTGTATTGTTGTTCCTCCTAAGGGGCTGCAAACCCTTCAGCTTCTTGGGTCCTTTCTCTAGCTCCTTCACTGGGTACCCTGTACTCAGTCCAATGGATGGCTGTGAGCCTCTACTTCTGTATTAGTTGGGTACTGTCAGAACCTCTCAGGAGACAGCTTTATCAGGCTCCTGTCATTCAGCACTTGCCTGTATCCACAATAGTGTCTGGATTTGATGACTGAATATGGGAAGGATTCCCAGGTGGGGCAGTCTCTGGATTGTCTTTCCTTCAGTCTCTGCTCCATAGTTAGTCTCTACAACTCCTTTCATGGGTATTTTGTTCCCCCTTTTAAGAAGGGAAGAGTATCCACACTTTGGTCTTCCTTCTTCTGGAGTTTCTTGTGGTTTGTACTTTCTGAATTTCTTATTTTGGCTATTTAACCTCTAAAATTCCATATTGGAGATAGGGCTTTTAAGGGTATGATTAAAGTTTAATACATCCAGAGAGTGGATCAGTGTCCAGTAGGACTGTACACCAAAGCTCTCTTCCTTCCCTACATGGGTGACTCAGCTGGAAAGTGGCTATGTGGATGTCTGAGAGAGGACCCTTCCCAGAATCTAACCATGCTGCCACCTGCTCTAGTGTTTCTAGCTTTCAGAAAATATCAGACTAAGTTTGACATTTAAGCCACCCCATCTATAGTAGAACTGACTGACTAAGGCAGTCACCCTCCCACAGCTGAGAGTTTGTTGGTAAACTCCATCCTACAAAGCCATAAATGGTGGCGCAGTCATGACATTGCTATCTAACCCAGTGGTTCTCAACCCCATTTAGCAATGGCAGATGGCATTTTTGCTTGTCATAGGTAGGGAGAGTGGAAGTAGGGAGGGAGGAGAGGCGTGTCCACTTGCAATTAATAGTAAAGACCAGTTGTATTGTTGAAGTCTCACAATGAGGGACAATTCTTCATGATAAATGTATGACCCCAATTTCAGTAGTGCCAAAGTTGACAAGCTTTGTTTCACCAAACACCTGAAAACCCTCTACCAATGAGGTTATTATTGTTAGGGTCTGAAGTGTGCTCTAAAGGCTCATGTGTTGAAGACTTGATCCAAAGTGCAGCAGTATTCAGAGGTGGGGCTTAAGGGAATTGTATCGTGGGGACTCTAGCCTCATCAATGGATTCATGCAGCAATAGGTTCATAATCTGGCAGGGTACCGGGAGGTGATGGAAACTTACAAGATGGGATCTAACTGGGGAGATACCTCCTTGAGAGCATACCTTTGGGGGTAGATCTTCCTGTCTTTCTGCTTCCTGGTCATCAGGAAGTGAGCAGGTCCCCCCCCCCCAATCCCTGTACATGCACACCATCACGCCTGTCAATTACAGCCACTGGAGCAGTGGGGCCATGTGATCATAGATTAAGATCTTTGAAGTGGAAAATAAACTTCTCGATGGAAGTTCAATGAAAGTTATGGAAAATAAGATTTCTCTAAGTTGATTGTCTCTGGTACTTTTCTCACAGTGCCAGAAAGATGCCTGACACAAGGGGGATAAGTGGAGAGGCAGCTTGGAGCCTAACTAAAGCAAGTCTAGCCTCTGTCTGAGAAGGTGAGCTTGGCTGGCAGCAGCAGTGCCAACTCCGCTGGATCTTGGAGGAGCTCAGCAGCAGGGCTTAGCACTGAACCACGTTCTGCTGAGTGGAAGGTACCCAGACTTGTCAGCCAGGCAGCTGGGACCACATGTAAAACATAGACTGGACACATAAAGAAACCATTTTTTTCATAGCTGTGAGTGAACACTCCCATACCACCTCCTCTTCCGGCTCCTAAAACGCGGGTGTGTTTGTTTTATTACAGTTTTCTTAGAATTGCTTAGGAAGAGCTGATGAATTTCATTTGTCAGGTGACTCAAGGATGACCATTGACCTAATCAATAGTCTTTGCTATAATAGTTATGTGCTGAATTATCTTGAGAGATGCCTTCCTTTCAATGGGAAACTCCTTTGTGTGTGAGTAAATGAGTGTGTGTGTGTGTGGTGTGACTATGTGTGTGGTGCATGGGTATGTATGTGAATGTGTATGATGCATGTGTGTGGTATGTATGTGTGGTATGTGTGTGTGTGTGTGGTGTGACTATATGTGGTGCATGTGTATGTATGTGAATGTGTATGACATGTGTATGTGGTATGTATGTGTGGTGTGTGTTTGTGTGTGTATATGTATCATGTGTATGCATGTCTGTGTGTGGTGCGGTGTGTGTATGTGTGTGTGTGTGTGTGTATGTGTATACATGCATGCACTGCTTATTGAAACTGGGCCTTGAGCAAACACTGTCTACCATAGAGTTGTACTCCTAGCCCCAGGTGACTTTGTTTCCTACCTTCAATCATGTTTTCCTAAGGCAATTCTAACCTTAGTTAGGAGGTCCTTAAGCTTTTCTTACAGACCACCTTTATGGAGCAGAAGCTGCTATGTACTCATTGGTGGTGAGAAAAGAGCTCCTCTCTAGCTCTCCCCTTGCAAATGACTGATCTTTAACCACTGTGATTTGTCCCATGCTTACCTTGTGGAGTCAGTCTGGCTCATTTTTGTTTTGTAATAGCTTTTGGATTGGCTTGGCCTCTTCCTGTGCATAATCTAGTAGCTAATCTGTTTATGAAGTTAAATCATGCCACCAGTTCTTTTAAGCCCTGTAGTGGAAATCTCTGGTTTCTTTGGAAACTCAGCTATATCATATGTTTTACTGGGGTAGATAGGTGAAAGGATGTTTAGCTGAAGCAGATACAGGTGAGAGGATGTTTTGCCGAAGCAGACATGTGAGAGGATGCATGACATTTAGAAGGAATATAATTATGATCCCACAGACAGTGGGAGGAATCTCTGGCAATAGCTCACCTTGTTCCACCTTTCTAGACTTCACTGAGGATGCTCTTGTATTGGTTTGTCCTGTATCACGCTGCTGATCTTCACATGTTATGACTTCGTATCTCATCAAAGAACTTCTCGTGATATCCCAGCAGCCCCTGCTGCTTCAGTGGACTCAGCGGATTGGCAGAGCCTCGTGGTTTCTTCTGGATCAATCTATTGTCCCTGATTCATGAGTGATGATTACCGAATGTACTGGACTGCTGACAACAAAGATTGGAATAGTCCCAAAGAACTATTTCTTTTCTTTTTTTTTTATTAGATATTTTCTTTATTTACATGTAAATTTCTCCTTTCCCAGATTCCCGTCCAAAAAACAAAGAAACAAACAAAAACGACAAAAACAAACCCCTGTTGCCTCCCCCTCCCCATGCCTGCCACCCCACCTTCTCCCACTTATTGGCCCTGGCATTCCCCTACACTGGGGCACAGAACCTTCACAGGGCCGAGGTCCTCTCCTCCTATTGATGATCGAATTTGCAATCCTCTACTATACACATGCTGCCAGAACAATCAGACCCATCCATGTGCAGTCCTCTTTGGTTGGTGGTTGAGACCTTGGGAGCTCTGAGGGTACTAGTTAGTTCATATTGTTGTTCATCCTAAGGGGCTACAAATCCCTCAGCTCCAATAGGTCCTTTCTCTAACTCCTTCATTGAGGACCCTGTACTCAGTTCAATGGATGGCTCTGAGCCTCT
>NW_022196904.1:159313033-159320777 GCF_008632895.1 Mastomys coucha | reverse complement strand
TGTTTTTAATAGCTGAGTAGTACTCCATTGTGTAGATGTACCACAATTTCTGCATCTACTCCTCTGTTTAGGGACATCTGGGTTGTTTCCAGGTTCTGGCTATTATAAACCAAAGAACTATTTCTAAATAGATCCACAACCACTGTTTCCTATTAACCATTCTTTTCCACTACCTATAGTGGGTGGTGGGATAGAAGGGATGTTGAAGTGTTTACAAACCCTTATTAAAGTAGGTTTTGGAAAAATCTAAGCCAACAAAACCCAACAAATAACATAAAACCAAACTTCTTTACCTGTGTTTGAAAGGCACCTAATGGTCTGTTCTGCCCACCACAACTCATACTTACCTTTGGCCCTCATCTCAGACATGTGAAGAGACTGTCCCCATCTTAGAACTGGTTTCAAAATTGGCGCTGAAGAAATATTCCCTGACTACTCTATTCAAATCCATTTCTCTAAGCCCAGTGGGTCTGCTCTCCAAGGTGGCAGAGATGTACTTCTCTGTCACAGAAACTTCATGTAGCAGTAAGAAGCCAAGCAAGCATGTTTTCCTCTGAAGGTAAAAAAATCAGGGAGACAACTGGTTGATCATTCACGAGGATTATCTTCTTCAACTTTTGCCAAGAGTGCATGGCTTCAGAGCCCAAAGGATATAATATAATATGAAAGTAATTTCCTAAAGATAATGTATTTATACCAATGTGAACTTCCTATATATTTTATAGTCTCTGAAAACCATTGTTTGTATTTAATTATATACACATCTAGAAACTATTTTAGAATTATAGCCACATAAAAATTAGTATGCATACCAGACAGCTAATGTTGAAAAGAGGAAGAAAAGAGAAATCATAGATATAAATTTTTATCAAGGTATCAACTACTTTAAAAAATGTTTAGTCTGTCCAAATGGCTTGCTGAGAAATACAATTTGGCAGGATGATTCTCAATCTGGCTTATGTTGCCTGTCATAATTTTTTGAAGCCCAGCATTTTAACATTCTTGAACGTTTTCCCAAAGATATTTAATGATAGCTCCTTCTTTCTAAAAAACCAGTCAATAGAATCCATGCAAAGGGACCAGTGAAAGATTGTTAAGAAGCTAAAGCAAGGATGAAGGGAATTCAATGCAAGCACAGTGAAGAAATGAATCTATTCATCATTACTAAGGAATGATAAGTCTTTTTAAGAAGATTCCACTTACTGAGCATACACGAGAGTATTACCACTGCAGTGAATGTGTGGCCCTTCCCACTACTTACAGAACTTTAAAATAGAAGTCATCCTGGACATCAACTTGTCAAACACAAATGTCAAGTCCCAATAAGTAAGTGACAGGGCAGACGGCACAGGGGCTGTGCTTTGGGCTGTCCATTATCGGTGGGGACCGCGTTTGTTAACACATTAACACTTTGAGCTTTCCTGGGGGTGAATGACAAAGACATTGATGCTGAAGAAGGCAACACTTTTGCTTTGAAATGATGAGATCTGCATCTCAGTGATCGTCCAACAGGAAGAGCTAGCTACAACAGATGCTGCCCTACTAACTCACAATCATGCTGGGGAGCTGTCAAGTTGTTCCTCCAAAAATATCAAGTAAGATGAGATAAAAGAAAATGTTTTTGCTATCAAGACATAGACATTTGGTCGGAGCAATAAAATAGGCTCAAATGCCAGAAAAAAAATAATAAAGAAAATGTGGAATGAGTAACTTCCAAAGTTATGGAAATAATTTGACTGTGTCTTAACTACATGATAAAAATTGACAGGATTCCTAAGCTCATACAGATGGAAAGCGCTATGCTAACAGAACAGAATGGAACAGTTCGCAGAACAGAGGCATGGTTAGAAGCCCAGAATAGCCCCTCTGTAGCCAGGAATTCTGTCTGTTTCAAAACAATTACATTGTATATAAAATGTGTATGCTTGTGGCCAGTTTCCCCACAGTGGTGAATAGTTGTCTGTAAGCAGTACAGATTCCCTAATGTAAATGTTACCTATTTGAATAATGGCTGAAGTAGGTTTTAAGTATAACCTAGGTATAATATTCCATCCCTTCATTGTTAACCGAAGTCTGGATAATAGAATAAATCCTCTGTAATAAGTAAAGTTAACAGAATGTATAAAAGGAGGCATTCATCATTTTTTCCTATCATACAAATGAATTCTTATTTACTTTGGTTAAAAATCTAATTATTAAAATTGCAAGAGATGTGACTATAAATACACAAAATGTGTGTCACTGATTTCTTAATATGAAATTTAACCAGGTAGAAGAGTATGCTGATGGAATGGATGAGATAGGATGGAGGAAACTCTGAAGGAGATGGAAAAAGCAGGGTCTCTACACTAACTGTGTCATGAAATGCCCTGGGCTATATACTGGCCAGCCTGGGCTGAAACAGTCTCTTAACAGGAGCTACATGGCAGCGCACAAGCTTCTTAATCAAACATGAAGTTTTGTTGTAAAATTAGGCTAATGGAATAACAGCATAGGGTGTGACAAAAGGTGAATGAAAGAATTACAGGTGATGGGGATGCAACGGGACAAAAGACATTCAGGGCACCAGAAAGGTTGATATGTAAGTCATTTCATAAGAGCCATTACTTTATTTTATTTGTAGAAGTTTTGACTGCAGATGTGTGTGTGTGTGTGTGTGTGTGTGTGTGTGTGTGTGTGTGTGTGATAAGTGTACCTGGTGTTCACACAAGCTAGAAATGGGTATCAATTCCTCTGGAACTGGAGTTACAGATGGTTGTGGGCTCCTATGTGGGTTGAATTGAACCCAGGTCCTCTGTAAGAGCAATAGGTGCTCTCAATCATAGAGCCATCTCTCTAATCCCACCAGCTACTAGCAATATGTTATCTCACATAATTTTTGTACATGTGGTTGCCTGACCTTGTATAAAATAAATCAGTAACTTCAGAAACTCAAGTATTACTGATGCCTCCCCCTATTCCCCTCACACCCTGAGAGATGGTCTGTACTTTGTGACATTAAAAGATCTCCAGATCAGGCTCTGGAATGGCTCAGCCGCAGAAGGTGCTTACTGCTACACCCAACAACCTGAGTGAGATCCCTGGGACCCACTTTGTCCTCTTAGCTCTGGACACATGCACACAGACATGCATGCACCATCTACTCCCCCCTCCCTGCCAACACACACAATTAAATAAGTTCATAAGATTTAAAACATTTAAAAATCTCTTTTTTGTGACTCTAACATGCAGCAGAATTTAGGAACCACAGCCTTATGGCAATCACATGAGCTGAGAATTAGCATATCCATTTTGGAGTTCAGGAAACAGAAGTAAAAGATTAGTTTCCTCAAGACCACATGGCTAATGATTGACATGGGAAACTGGCCTTGATGTAGTCTCTCAGGCAAATTATAAAACTGAGTTACAAAGTTGCATGTAGATTTAATGCTAGCTTTTATTTAAAATGTAGTCATATGTTTAAAGGCCATAAATAGATTTATGAAATATATTTGTGAAAATAATTTTGGAATAGTATTAAAAGTAAGGTTTATTATATTTTATGCTGTTTTGGTAGTATGATGACATTTCTAAATGTTTGCATGTACATACATATATATAATTTTTAATAAGGGTAAAAGCATAAATGTTATTTCTTTTAAAAATCAGAAATCTTGAGTGTGAATAAGTTTATAAACTCAAGAATGAGAAGTTTTAATTAGAGTGTCTGAAGAACACCCATATGACAACATGGATGAGGTAGGGGACGTAAGATTCAGAGACCCGGGGACTCTGTTTAATCTTCTTAAAATATCTGTTACATAGTTTGAGAATTTCTATCAATTACAAGGTAGTAAAAATTGCTAAGTCTTTTTTACACTCTGATTCTTTGTGATTTGCTCTCTCACCATCTCAGCTTAGTCCTGAGTAAGTCATGACTTGAACATGTTCAAAGCTTTTAATTAAGCTCTTATATGTGTCTATAGCACGATGCGGCCTGTGTATGTCTGCCATGGTATTCATAAGGCTCTATAAAACTGTTAAAGCCAACAACAATGGCTAAGCCTGAGGAGATGGCTCAGTGGGTAGAGTGCCTACAGGACAAGCATGATGAGCTGAGCTTGCATCCCAAACACGCACTTAAGAGCCGAGCATGGTACCCTATGCCTGTGATCCAAACGGTAAGGAGGCAGAGATAAGAGGAGCCCTGGGACTTACTAGACAGGTAGTCTAGCCAAACTGACAGGCTCCAGGTTCAGTAGAAGATTCAGTTGAAATAATAAGGAGGGGAGTAATTGAGGAGAGCAACCAGTATTGCTCTCCGCCCCCCCACCCCACAGAAAATGAGAGAGACAGAGACAGGGAGACGGGGAGAAAAAGGAGAGTGATTTCCATTTCATACTGACTAGAAGTTCAAGTTTCTTAGATGCGTGCTCCAGACTTCCCACAAGCTGACCCTTTCTTATTTGTCTGGCTTTTTATCCTGCCCTTTTTTGTCAAACGTGGTTATTCTCAAATGCACTATTTATTTACCCATTTCAAGTATTTTCAACAGGTCCCTTCCTCTGCTTCCAATGTCCCCATTTCCTTACCTCTCAGCTCAAATGCTTCACAGAAGATCACTAAAAGTGGTGAGGTCCATGCAAATTTCCCACTGGAATTTTGCAGCTCCACGCATTATCCTACCTAGAATGTGACTTATTAGTCACTAAACAAAGGACACCCTTGTCCTGCTTACATATGCACACACACACACACACACACACACACACACATGCACACATACACACACGCATACACTTGCAAGTACATGTACAAGTAAATAATTCAGTTTTTAAATGAAGAGGACATGTAGTCCAGCATCATATAAGGATCAAATAACACTGGTCAAATATGAATCTATTATTTTCAAACAGATGGATATGAATTTTGAAAAGATCTTTTCTATAATATTGAAGTAAAATTCATAAATACCATCTTAACTATTTTAAGTGTGCAAATCCATTTCATTAACTATATTCTCACTGTTATGCAACCATCACCATCATCTATTTCCAGGGAATTTTTCGTTCTGCAAAGATGAAACATGGTACTCACTGACTGGAAACTCCTCATTCCCTCCTTTCTCTGACCCCGTGGTAAGTACTTCCTCTGGTTCTGAATCTGACTCACATAGGAACCTCACCCAGGTAGAATCATACAGTGTTTATTCTTCTGTGGTTAGCTTAACAGCATGCTAGCATAGTGGCAAGGTTCTACATTGAAGCATATGTCAGATTTATTTCCCAACTCAGGTAACATTCCATCATATGTATGTACCTCACTGTTTATCCGCAATCTGTCAGTGATCGCTTGAGCTGTCTCCTCATTTTGCCTATTGTGATTAAGGCCATTACAATCACAGGCACATGAATTTCTGTTCAAGTCCCTGCCTTAGGTTCCTTTGAGTATGCAGATAAAAGTGGAATTATTAGATCACAAAATTATTCTATTCTATGTTTTTAGGGACAGCCACACTGTTTGCATATTGACCCCAGCACTTTGTATGCGATCAATTGTGCCTAAGCATTCTAGATTCTTCCTATCCCCACCCCCATCCCCATCCCCACCCTCCCATCTCCATCCCCATCCCCATCCCCCATCCCCATCCCCATCTCCCCATCCCCATCCCCATCCCCATCCTCTCTGACTCTCTCTCTCTCTCTCTTGGGTTTGTCAATAACTATCGCAGTAGGTCTGAAGTGGATCTTGTGCCTGTTTTAGATTTAAACAGGAGTTAGAATCAGTGATGTGGACCTTACTGTCATGATCTGTAGCAATGTGCACTAAGCAGTGGAGTCTAGAAGAGGATGAAATGAAATAGCCACTTTCAAGCGTCCTTAGGTTTCCAACATACGATGTACAACTCCAGTAAAGGTTTGGGGGCAGAAGTGTGGCACTAGGTTGGTACATTACTGTCACTTACTAAACTTGCTTTGTTCTATTTTATGCTTAGAATGCCATGTACTACTCCCTGGCCTCTGCAGGAAAAGGTGAGTTAACATTGTCAGCTCTCCAGGATACCAGTATTTACAGTGTTTTAATTACGAGCAACTATGTGTTGGTAGACCATATATATCAGAGTGTAATATGAAGGGCCGTAACCGAGTGTCTAAATGTAATTATTTTATTATATATACATATACAAATACACATACACAAGACTTATAAAAGAAATGACTTCTTTGGGTTGAAGCACAGAAGCTCAGGGGCTCTGGGGAGATGCTCTTCCAGAGCTCCCGGGTTCAATTCCCATCATCCACAGTTCCCAGCAGCTCACAGCTGTCTGTATTGTAACTCCAGTTCCAGGGTATATAGTACATTCAAACAGACATACCACCAAACAAAACATCAAAAATACACCTAAAAATAAATCTTTGCAAGGTAGTGGTGGTGCATGCCTTTAATCTTACCACTCAGGAGGCAGAGGCAGTCAGATTTCTATGAGTTCAACTGGTCTACAGAGCAAGTTCCATGACAGCCAGGTCTATAAAGAGAAACCCTCTCCTGACAAACCAAATAAATAGATATAGACAAGACCAGAAGCTACTAGACAGTCTGTTGGAAGTACGTTAAGAAGTAACGTCATGCTAATTAAGCCATTATTAGAGAATAGACCCTCACAAGGGCTCTGCTTTTCAGTCCACTAACCCTCCACTGTTCTGAAGAATTCTCAAAGCACATGATTTTATAGTAGAAATGCTATGGTAACCCCAGGCTTAAGCAAGCCTGAGATCATCAAAGTTGAGACCCTGGGAA
Source organism: Mastomys coucha (assembly GCF_008632895.1). Lineage (NCBI taxonomy): Eukaryota > Metazoa > Chordata > Mammalia > Rodentia > Muridae > Mastomys > Mastomys coucha. The sequence goes on along the minus strand of NW_022196904.1, from coordinate 159,314,000 downwards.
GTCAAGTGAGGCAAGAGTAAGGAAAACTAGAAGATGCATGTGAAGAGAACTAAGAGCTTGAAACTTTCATGCATGTCTTTTATAAAACAGGTAGACCCAGACCTAGCTTCATACACACTCACATCTGTCCATGGGACTCCTTATGTATATAATTCACTGAGGAGAGTAGAAACTTCCGACACAAAAGCAGTAGTTCCTTATTAAATCCTAAAGAGGATCTATTGCAGGTATTGGTGGGTGGATAGGTGGAAGGGAATCTGTGATGTTGTGAGCATACACTACATGCTCCTGCATTCTCACACTACCTCATGTAGTTGGCCAAAGATTCCCTCCTTGTAGATGAAAAGTTCTGCTTGCGTTTCCATTGGCCCTTTAACTCCAATCTCCTCACTAAGTAAATCAAGTTCATTTCTGTGCTCATGGAAACCAAGCCCAAATCCAGAAAGACACAGCAAGGGCCACTGCAGGCAAATTTATTTCTTTTTTTGTTTGTTTGTTTTTTTCGAGACAGGGTTTCTCTGTATAGCCCTGGCTATCCTGGAACTCACTCTTGTAGATCAGGCTGGCCGCGAACTCAGAAATCCGCCTGCCTCTGCCTCCCAAGGGCTGGGATTAAAGGCGTGCGCCACCACTGCCCATCTTGGCAAATTTATTTCTTATGGTAGCATGCTTAGAAGTTCTTAACCCAAGTGATATAATAATATCAGAGCAATATTATAATAATATTCAGAGTGATATAATAATAACAAAATGTTTCCTATTAAAAGGATAATATGAGGATTACTTTTTGGATTCAGAAGAGACTAAATGGGAGTCCAGGTTTTCTTGCATGCTGATCGTGTGTGACCTTTGACAACTTACTCAACAGATCTCAGGCTCAATGTCCTCCTCAGCTGCACAGTGGGAAGAGCCATGGGAAAGATACAGTTTCTGAAGCTTAGTGGTGATGCACATCTCTAATCCCAGC
>NW_022196904.1:159308032-159312741 GCF_008632895.1 Mastomys coucha | reverse complement strand
AAAAGGTTCTGGAGCTGAAGAGAAGGCTTAGAAGTTGAGAGCACTTGCTGCTCATGCAGAGGACCTGTGTTCAGTTCCTAGTGCCCATATAAAGTAGCTTACAACTGCCTGTCACAGCAGAACCAGTAGACAGCACCTTCTGGCCTCCATATGCACATATTCAGGAATACATATTTGTGGGGCAGTGAGCTGAGCATAGACAGCCTGGTCCCTGGTCAAGCACAGACCTTGAACCCCAGTGACCTGATAGGTAGGTGGTGACTTCTGCCGGGACCTCAGACTGCACCTCCCCCACCTCCATGTTGGTGGTGCCATAGGGATGTGCACAGTCAAAACTTCCCACCTCCCACCTCGCCCAGCAGCCCTAGGGCTGAGAGGCCATTCTTATGCAGGGGCACATTCATATATGTATATTAAAAATCTTTCTTCTTTTCTTTTAGTTATTGTTTCTGTCTCTGTACTCCGTGTTACTAATGCCTTTATGTTTGTCTTAGCACATTGTTACCACATCCCCAGGTATTGCAGAAAGGAGGAAATAAAGGAGCTCACTACAAAAACAAACAAACAAACAAACACTCACAAGGCTTTAACTTGTCCACACTTGGGACACTTGATGGCCCTTAGTGTCAGGGAATCAGGAGAAGTATATTAAGAAAAGTGGCTGCTGCTCTAGCAAAGCTGGAATCTTGTTATTAGGAAGGAAGAGAGAATGATACTAGGTAGGTAGCCAGCATTGTCTTCTATCTAACAACTTCTAATGATGTTAATATCATTAAGCATCATTAAAGGTTGTTAGGTAAATCATAGAGGGCCATCCACCGCTTCTGGCTTATACCCTCTATCCATTACAGCAGTGGTTCTCAATTTGTAGGTTGTAACCCCTTTGGGGGTTGTATATAAGATATCCTACATATCAAATCTTTACATTATGATTCCTAACAGTAGTGAAAACACAGTGATAAAGTAGCAATGAAACAATTTTATGGCTGGGGATCACTACAGCATGAGGAACTGCATTAAAGGGTTGTAACGTTAGGAAGGTTGAGAACCGCTACGTTACAGGATGGATGGTTGATTTGGGGCTCAAATTTATAGAACAGATGGAGTAAACATCTATAGAAGGAGAGATTGGGACAAGAGGGATTATACAAAAGGGATTGTGAAAAAGGGAGGAAGAGGCGGGGATGAGAAGCTAAGGGGAGGAGAAAGAAGGGAGAAGGGTGGTGTTTGAAAATATCGTGGCATATGAGCAAGCAAACTGAGATGGGTAGGTATAAGTTGGCAATGGGCAGTTGAGTTTGAGTTATATAAAAAGACTGAGAAAACCACTGTAGACCGTGAACAGAAGAGCAAACTGTTTTTATAACAAGAAAATTCCTATCTGTTGTCACACTGGGACTCTTAATCTTTTTCCAAGCTGAGTCAATACAGTTATCAACACTTCTCGGCTCGCCACCTCCAGAGCAGCACGCCAACGAATATGAATAGATTGCCGGAGCATGATTCACCATTAATTAACAGTATTATTCTTTTTAGTGATTTATAAAAGACAAAGGAACAATTACCATTTAACTGGAAATCTGTGTAGATGTGAGTGTCTGTTTTCTCGGTTGGTTCAGCTGGTGTCTTCTGAGAAGGCAGAGGGGCGTCACCTAAGCCCTAAGCTAACTCCATTCAGGACAGGGTCTGTTAGAAATCCCCTGCACCCAGGGCATCAGACAACTTGTGAGTGTAGTGCAAGCAACTGTCTCTCAGACAGCATGAGCCAGTCTCCACTACTTTTCTGAAATAGTTTTGGCTCATGTTTAGTGCTGTAGGGAGTGTCATTACTCCAAATCAAAAAATTATCTGGAAAGTCAGGAACTGGTTCTTTCTAATTCCTCCGCAAAAAATTAGTTTTGCAGGATGCCTCCTGTTCTGATATTTCAGGAAGCAACTTTTTCATGATTCTGCCTGTGTCTTATTATGCTTTCTCCTTCTGGAAAGTTTTGAGGCTACTCCATCTCCGAATCACTCTGAGACTTAACTAGAAGACACATTTCTTTCTATTAGTTGCTTGACTTTTCTTTTTGCTATAGAAATTACAACTGTCTTTCATTTTTGTAAGCCTTTCCTCCCCTGGCTTCCTTTATCCTCCCATAGTAATTTTGTAAAGAACATTACATTTTGTTCACACATTTTTTTCATGTTTTTTTTTAACAACTAACTTTCATATAATTTACTACAAAAGGGTTAATTAATTTCTCAGACTTGTCTACCTTGTTGATCTCTTACTGAAGTTTTTTATTTTTATTTTTATTTTTTTTAAGTTAAAAGCTGGAAAAAATGGCTCCTTGGTTTAGAATACCTCTTGCTCTTGCAGAGGAACTGGATGTGACTCCCAGCATCTGTAGGATAGTTCACAAGCATCTGTAACTTCAGTTCCAGGGGATCTGATGGCCTCTTCTGACCTCCGTGGCACTGCACACACATGGCACACATACATCCCTGCAAGCAAAGCATGCCACAGCGTGCATGTAGAGGTCAGAGGACAACTTGTAAGAGTAAGTTCTCTCTCTCTGCCATATGTGACTCAGGGATGAAACTCAGGCCACTAGTCTGCCCTGGATGTGCCTTTAGCCACCGAGCCATCTGGATAGCTCATGCTGAAGTATTTTGATAATGGTTGTATTAAACACAGAATGGCTGACTCCTATCACCTTATCGTGCATCACGGTTGAAAAGACGAACTGTGGGAAATACTTTGAGAGTTTAAATGGGCATATGAGTCAGTATTTCTTTACTGATTAAAACAAAGTCTGAAGTTATACTCTTATTCCATCTTCTCCTTTAAATAAATATTTGTCTGAAATCACAATGCATGGTTGTCAACTTTATAAGAGGTTACCACTGAATGGTGCAACTAAAATTACAAATATTATTTCAATGCAAATGTAGCTTACTTCAGAAAACACATTTCTTCCACTATAAAATTCGTCATATCAGGGTTTAGTAAAGTAAAATTAGTCATCAGGGTTTAGTAAGCCACTTCATACACCATATTGTATAAGATGCCACTGCTAATGTTGTGGAAGTCCAGGAACCAGGAAACTCCAAGAGAAATAGGGGCTGAAGAGATTGCTCAGTGGTTAAGAGCACACTCTGCTCTTCAGAGGATCGGTACTCAGATCACAGCACCTATGTGACTGATCACCATTGCCTGGAATTCAAGCTCCAGGGGATCTGATACCTTCTTCTGGCCTCTAAGGGAATTGCAGGCTTGTGGCACGTAAATATACATACATATACACATAAAATAAATAAATCTGTTTTAATGATAAAAATTGATAAAAGAAAGATTAGATTTGTCCAGGGTTGGTTGAAACTCAAAGAAGGAAATCTTTGGGAGAAATCTGGACCTCTCTTCTCTCTTCTTTCTCTTTCTCTCTCTCACGATTCATCAGTCTATTGATGTCTATCTCTAATTAATGCCTCTACCACAAATTTGCTGCTCTCTTAGCAGACCCAAAGCTGTGATCTTTACAATATTGAGAAACAGAGAAGAATGGAAACACTTAAATGTTTCATCACTTATGTTTTATCAAAAGAATAAAAAATAGGAGACTCAGATGATCTGACTAAAAAAAATAAAAAATTGATTTAGATGATCTGACTAAAAAAAAAAGTTGCTATTTCCCTAGAGTAGAAGGGAGAGCCCAATTTTGTGGAAGCCTATGTCAACAGGAAAAAGCTAACTGGTTTATCAGGAAACAAAAAATAACAACAACAACTCAGAAGTCAGACACAACACATGACAATTCCTTGCTATTTCCTGATTCTTACCTGGTCCCTCAGCCATAACTTCTAAGACTTCAGTGTTCAAATGCAGCATGCTAGATGAGCAAGGAACTACTGTGTATTTAAGGCTGGAGGATTATGAATAGACCATATTACAATTGTTGTGACAGAAAGTGCTAGAAACACAGGCAGAGATCAAAGATAAATGAAGCCTGTGATTCTAGGAGGCATCCTCTGTATCCCACATTGGAGTGATTTTAGATGAGATCCACCATACCCCACAGTGTAGTGATTTTATGCAGCATCCACTGTTCCGCACACTGGGGTATTGGATATTATATTCTCCTCACACTTTTAAATTTGGCTAATTGTCCTCATGAAATCAGAGATCTTGACTGAGTATTAATTTTTGAGACAGTGTCTCACTCTGTAGCCTAGATGATGGTTTGGAACTCATTGCAAGTCACCATCTCAGCTTTAGAACTCTCAGGTTACAGGCGTTCTTGACTATCTTCCATTGTTCATTCTCTTCTACTAATGGAGGTGTTGTAATTCACTTCCAGCCTGTGGTTCCACTTCTTTGGTGCTTATTGAAGTTTATTTAGGTCAGTGTTCCTGTTTCATTATATTGTTCTAGTGGAGCTTGGCTGAAGGTGATCTAGACTAAGTGAGATAGAAGTTCCCCGTGCTCCTCTAATTATCTTGTAGGCAGGTTGAAAAACAGCCTACACTGCTTCAGAGATCCAAGGTGGGAGCTAGGCAGGGCCTAGCAGACCTTCAGCAAACTTTTTGGGTTCATTGCATGGCTGGCCAGGCCACGGGGGCAGAGGCACAAGCAAAGGAAGGAGCCGGTTCCTTCTTTTTAAATATTTCCTGCAATACACATCTATTCTGTGATTAATGTAGTTACTTGGCTTTATTTTTTTGTTGTT
>NW_022196904.1:159300713-159308022 GCF_008632895.1 Mastomys coucha | reverse complement strand
TTTAAAGCCAAAAAACCCATATTATTCTCTAAGATCCCACCAAAATAACCAAAGAGAATGAACATTTTCCTGACATATGCCATGTGCAACATGAGTAACTATCTTAAAGCTGCAGCATGATGACTTTGAGAAGCAAACAGCTACTACATCAAGCATAAGACATAGAAAATACTTTATCTATACCTAATAGACTCTGGGAGAGAGTAGCAGGATTCTTGTTGACTGACATAACATTTTTGTAAGACAAACATCTTAGAAAGACAGAAGATCAACTGCAGTAACAAGCCACCTGCAACTGACATGGATTTCCCCAATTAATCACTCCATGCCCTAGATATCACTCCCCAAGCAACTTGATGGATAATATTAAGAAATCCATGACATAAGCACATATTGAAATTCTCTTTTTGTCGTCAATATTTGACCCTTAATGTTTAGGCACTTCTCAATCATCCTGAAAGAGATGAACAGGGGATATCAGTGAGGGACGGAAATATGATAATATAAGCACACATGCACAGAGAAAGGCACCTCCAATGGGTCTGGGGAATTGGTGAAGGCCAATGGTAGCAATGAGCTCAATCTTGAGTCTAACTCTTTGAGCTTTATTCTTTCCTCCCTAATTGTTATTTGATCTTGTGCAAACTGAGTCATCTCTCTAGGCACCAATTTCATAATCTGCAACATGAGTAAAATAGAGGTACCTTTTCTGACAAGGGTTAAGGGAGATTATGTATTTGGCATAGTGCCTGGAGACGCTAACTGCTCAGTTTGTGTTGGCTATCATTCTTACAGAAGAGAGGATGCTTGAACTGAATTTATGAAATGAATACAGTTGGAGATTAAGGGAGCAGAGGAGGACACTCAAGGGAGGCAGTGACCTGTAACAGACAGAGACGCATGATCTCTGAGTGACAGCAAGTGGCTCAGATGTGTTCTAATATGATTTATTTTTATTAAACCAAGCAATGCCTTCCCATCACATATGAATAGCATAGAGAGATTTGTAGCTCACCTCAGCAGCTCTTTCAACTGTAGCCCCCTCATTTCTTTCATCTTTTTCTTGAATTTAGTGTGGCTCATCATGAGGCCAAAATTTAGGATAAAAGAAATAAAGGCTAATTTGGGGTATTTTAAATCGGTCAATTTGAAGTCGGTCATGGGACATCCAAGTGCAGATAGATGTCCTCAGAAGTGTTTGAAGTTCTAGATTTAGATAAAATTTAGATTTTTTTTCCCTAACAAACAGGAGCAAACAGATCTATTTTAGAGGAGGATGATTCTTCTTTTGGAATATAAACTTTCTCTCTTCACATATATTATTATAAATATTTATTATTATTATTATCATTATTATTATCATATAATAATTATAGCTGGGCATTTTGGGCATACTTTTATTTTGGTATTTTATTTATTTACTTCATTACAATACTTGACAGGAGGATCTCTGTGAGTGCAAGGCTAGCCAGGGCTATATAGTGAGACTCTGTCTTAAAACAAACAACAACAACAACAATAACAACAAAAGTAATTCTGTTCTTCAAATCACTGTGTTGTAGTTTAGAGGGGTGCTAGATGACAGAGGACCTGATAAGGTTGTAGGTATGTGATGCTACATCTGACCTCTAACTGAACTATGTGAAAGGGGGCAGCTGTCCTACATCTACCTTTTACTACATTTGTAGACATTTTTTAAACCAGTATTTAAAAAATCTGGGCTATTATAGTTGAAGTCAATTTGTGCATTTATTTTGACAGAAGGAGACCTCTGTTCTGTCAGCTTTATAACTAATTATCCCCCTTAGGGAAGCATGCCGTATGGATAAACCATTGACTCAGTATCTATAGTGATTCTAATATCTACTAATTTAATCAAGTTCCTAGATCCTTGTTTTCTTGATATCTAACATGGATGGTAAGGTAAGGACCACCGGCTTCCTGGGAGGATCCAGGGAGTTTATTTAGAGACTGACCATAGGTGCAGAGAAAACTGGAATAAATATTAGCTGCCATCCTATCTATGTTAACTCAGTGAAATTGAAGCAGCTCTCCTCCTGCAAAGCTTTTGTTTCAGTGAACTAGAATCACAGATATCATAAACATAACATTAATCATTATTTGGGATTTTCAAAAGCATTACTTCTAAACTAATAATAAAGTTTTAGCATAACATTCATGGTAGACTTTGAGAGATATAAACGTAGAGAAACATAGTCTCAACTCTGATTGATCTCCACATATAATGGAGATATGTGAAGAATACTCAAATAATATTAGAGAATATGTATATATATACATATATATATACATACATATATATGTAGAGAGAGAAAGTATAATTACATAGTCTCCCCCTTCCTTTCCCCCTCCACACCCGCCATGTACCCTCTGCCCTTTTTAAATCCTCAGCCTCGTCTTCATTCTCATGCTTTATTTGTTATATTTTAAAGAGTCTGAAGTGTTTTCTTAGTCTATTTTTGGACATTTGATACAAATCTCAATAATATTTCAAAGCACTTCCTATAGCAGTGTTCAAGCATAGGTTTTTTAATGCTAAATTTTACAGAAAGAAATATGGACCAAAGACAACTTGCTCCGGCAAAACACAATGACATCAATTAGAGCTGAGCTTTATTTATGTGTAGAGATGAAGACTCTATGCCATTGCTTTAATAATTATTTCATCAAAAGCTACTAAGCTGGAGTTTTTATATAATATGGTGACTATATACACGTCTAAGTTCTAACTCATTTCTGAACACAGTCTTTCCATATTCTCTCTTACTAATAAAAACTAGAACGTGGGAACCCAAACAGCTACTAAAAATCGTTAAGCTACTAAAACTGAACTTAACTGAAATGTATGAATCCATGAAGGGGCTCAAACGCCATTATTTCTGGATTATTTCATCAGCAACCAGAGAGCCCTGTCTATATCACCAACCTCAGCAGCACTCTTCCGGTCCGCAGAGCAAGTCACCAAAGTACATTCTTCCTTCAATTAAAAAAAAAAGTCTAATCCTTTTATTGTCCCAATAGGGAAGCGATTACTTCAAAGTAGTGTTAATAAAGCTGGTCTAAAACATACATTCAAGTTAGCTGTTGAGACTTCCGTGATGTTCGATCACCTTGCTAATTGCGTGGTGCTTGTAACAACAACTGGGGCAGCAGCAGAAGTTTCTAATGCAGTAAGAAGGCATTGGTAAAAGCAGCCAGGCAGTGGGGGCACACGCCTTGGGAGGCAGAGGCAGGCAGAATTCTGAGTTCGAGACCAGCCTGGTCTATAGAGTGAGTTCCAGGACAGCCAGGGCTACACAGAGAAACTCTGTCTCGAAAAACCAACCAACCAAACAAACAAAAAGCTAAGGCAGCTCACATGAAAAGGATGTGTCTTCTTCTTCCTTGAGCAGCTCCTGTTTGTGTAGTTTGGAATTAGATACAGAAAATATCTAATAATATAGCTTCTCTCATTAATAGTTTACAAAGCATGTACATGCACGATGGGAAGAAAATACAGCACAGTGCAGTAAGTGGTTGGAAATGAAGCTCTCAGGTCAGCCTGGCAGTATAGGCCTATAATCCTTCCTATTCTGGAGGCTGGGGCTGGCTGGGCTGTAAAAAGGTCATTAGCCTGGACAACTTAGTGACAGTCTATCTCAAAATAAATACTTAGAAAAATGTCTGGGGGAGAGAATTATTAATGAGAGCATTAAGACTGCTTGCCAAGCATGAGCAGAATTCTAGCTTCAGTTCCCAGGACAGGAAATCCAAAAGTCAAAAGAAAAAGAGAGAGAGAGAGAGAGAGAGAGAGAGAGAGAGAGAGAGAGAGAGAGAGAGAGAGAGGAAAGGAAGAAACCCCCACAAAACCCTTTAGGATTTTCCATGGAGAAATTTCATAAAATTCATAAGTCAAATCACAGAGAAGCAAAAGATTAAAAAGACATCATGGTGTGAGCATTAAAAAAGCACATTTCAAAAGAAGAAAAATATGAGATTTTTAATAAATAAATAAATAAATAAATAAATAAATAAATAAATATGGTGGTTTGATAGGAATGGCCACATAGACTCATGTGTTTGAATGCTTGGCCCACAGGGAGCAGAATTATTAGGAGTTGTGGTCTTGGAGGCTCCCAGATCCTCCTCTTGCAGCCTGCTCATACAGCTGCTGGGCCCACAAACCGAAACCAAAAACACAACTCACAAAACACAAAACCACAAACATAGCGGCTGCACCTCAGACACACACCACACTCATACAAACATACCTCCAAGGGGTCTTCGGGGTTCCTGGGTGTCACGTGTTTCCTGGCCAATGCACCACATGAAAGACCCCTGGGGGAGACCCCCACTCAAATCTTGGGAGGACATACACCCAAGGAATCACGAGAGACCATCTTGATGTAATTACAAGAGGTATTTTTAATTTCAGGGTGCTCTGGTTCGGCACCACACCTATCTCACGCAGGAGATAGTGGAGCCGACCACGAGGCTTGAAAGTTAGGAGTTTATATAGGGAAAAGGTCTGAGGGAACAAAGGGATCAGTGTGGTCATACATGATTGGCTAGTTCAAATATTAACTATTATGTGCAGAACAGAGTGGAAAATTCCTAAAGTTGGTGTTAATCTGAGTCAACAAAACATCTGACCTTAAACCATATCTGAGAGAACCAGATAGTCCATTACTTAGTGTCTACCAGGCATGTCTTTGCAGGCCTGGGCCTTGGACATGTCCTCGTTTGCCTAGACATGTTTTCCTCTATGTTTATAGTTTTATGTCTTCTTGACCTGCCAGCTCTTATGATATCTAACAACTTGCTTGCTCCTTCCCAGGCCTATGTGGGCCAGCTTGTGATGGATTCTTAGGCCCATAACTTTTCTTCCTAGTCAGCACAGGTCTAAAGCTTTAATTTTGTCCTTTCAGGAGTAGATGTGGCCTTATTGAAGGAAATGTTTCCCTGTGAGGGTGGGCTTTGAGGTGTCCTAATGCTCAAGCTTTGCCCAATGTGGTATAGTTTCCTCTGTTGTCTGCAAACCAAGATGTAAAACTTTGGGCTCTTCCAGTACAATGTCTGTCTACACACTGCCTTGCTTTCTGCCATGACAATAATAGACTAAACCTTTGAAACTGTAAGCCAGTCCTAATTAAATGTTTTCTTTTATAAGAGTTGCTGTGGTCATGGTGTCTCTTCTCAGCAATGGGAACCCTAGCTAAGGCAACAGTTTTAATTTTTGTTTAGTATTTTTATTTCTTTGCTCTTAATTCTTTTTTGTTTGAGACAAGATTTTGTGAGTAGTCCCAGCTGTCCTGGAACTTGTTCTGTAGACCAGGCTGGCCTTGAACTTAGAGGTCCACCTGCCTGTCTCCCAAGTCCTGGGATTAAAGGCATGTGCTACCACCAGCCAGCTGCTCTTAATTCCTAATATAGTTTTCATAGTTCTTCAGAATTGAGTCTTCATTTTTCATATGTCATAGAAAGTAAGGTTTTCATAAATTAAAGACCATATATTTTTGTTTTTTGTTTGTTTTTTTCTTTGAGACAGGGTTTCTTTGTGTAGTCCTGGCTGTCCTGGAACTCACTCTGTAGACCAGGCTGGCCTCGAACTCAGAAATCCACCTGCCTCTGCCTCAGAAGTGCTAGGATTAAAGGCGTGCGCCACCACCGCCCGGCCTTAAAGACCATATATTAATGGAAAAGGATTTGAATGATTTTCTGTAATTTATATTTCAGATTTATTTGGTCTGGCAAAAAATATCAAGCAATGTTATTCTAACTTCTTCCTGAAGTACAAAACATTTAAAACTGAAATAAACATTTATTTTTATCAATTCTTAAAATTTTTGTTTATTTAATGTGTATGTGAGTGAAATAAAACCTCATTTTGACCTATTTTTTAAAATTTTTATTTATTTATTTAATGTGTGGCTGCATGAACTTCAGACAGCATCAAAATAGAAAGTCTAACTTACTAAAGATAGTACTGGTTTAAAAGTCTTACTAATGTCAGCACTGGTTAGTCAGGAAAGTGCTTGCTAGCAGGTCCCCAGGCCTGGGTTCAGTTTGCAGAAGAAAAAAGGGAGGAAGGAAGGAAGGGAGGAAGGGAGGAAGGAAGGGTCTCTAATCATAGCTGATAGGCTGATACCATTATGATCTATGATATGTGGACTCACAGAAGCTACATGAAAAAATAAATGACTTTTCCAAAGTACCAGAACACAGGCCAATGTGAAAGTCAATTATACTCCTGTACATTAGCAGTGAACTGAAGGAATCTAAAAATCACATCACTTACATTGGTGCCAAAATTCCAAGATATTAGGAATAAATCTGGCCAAGATGGGACAGACCTGTGGACTATGATGGATGTTCTGTCAACTTGACAGGAATTAGAGTCACCCGGGAGGAGGAGATCCCAGCTAAAGTCTTGCTGATATCACACTAGCCTGTGGCATTTTCCTGATGGATGATTGATGTGGGTGAGCCCATTCCACTCAGGGAAGTGCCACCCCAGAGCCTGTATAAGAAAGCAAGGTGAGAAATCACGGTGAGCTGGCCAATAAGCCATGTTCCTCCATGACCTCTGCTTCAGTCTGTGCAGTGATTTCCCTCAGCCGTGGACTATAACTTAAATTAAATCCCTTCTTCCTCAAAGTTGGTTTTGTTCAGTGTTTAGAAAAGCAAACTAGGACAACTCTGACAATTAGAAATCATTAGTGAGACCAAATAAAAACCAGAGAAATAAGGTTTTTAAAATCAGAAGATATAACATGCCTAAGATGTTTGTTCTGAGGAAACTGATTTCTAGAGTCAATGCCAACCAATTCAAATCCTAGCAAGGCTGAAGAAATTGGCGAGTAAATTCTCATGTTTGTATAGAAATGTAAATGACGCAGAATAGTCAAAACTATTGTTTAAAAATAATGGAGTCCCGTTGCTGAAGGTACCATTTCTTGTGTCGTAGAACACAGAGAAATAGCTGGTAATCACTTGAAAGCTCTATCTCTGCTAGCTAGCTTACTTTCTTTTTTTTTTTGTTTTTGTTTTTTTGTTTTTGTTTTTGCTTTTTTCGAGACAGGGTTGCTCTGTGTAGCCCTGGTTGTCCTGGAACTCACTCTGTAGACCAGGCTGACCTCGAACTCAGAAATCCACCTGCCTCTGCCTCCCAAGTGCTGGGATTAAAAGCGTGAGCCACCACCGCCCGCGCTAGCTAGCTTTCTTTTCTTTCTTTCTTTCTTTCTCTCTTTCTTTCTCTCTTTCTTTCTTTCTTTCTTTCTTTCTTTCTTTCTTTTTTTTTTTTTTTTCG
>NW_022196904.1:159290178-159300657 GCF_008632895.1 Mastomys coucha | reverse complement strand
TTTTTTCGAGACAGGGTGCTGGAAGATGCTATGCACACTACTAGAGGAGAAAAGGAAGCATCAGTTTCCGAGCTATGAACTCTGAGAGCTACAATAGTGACTGCTTGGCAAGGCATGCCCAGTGGCACAATGAACATCATCGAGTAAGCCACTTTATGATTGGATTCACTGGATTACATTCCAGATCACAAGATGAAAACCCATACCTAGGGCCAAGAACCTAGGCCTTAGGGGAAATCCTATTACAATCATTCTGCTACCTAGACCTAATATTAAACAGAATCTTAGATTTATCGTTATATCTGCAGAATAGTGCACTTGTCTGCCCTCATCAGACAAACTTCTTCAGTCGATGGTGATAATCAGTGACAAACAACTGACTAGGGTTCAGAGGATAAGATACTGCAGAATGCTCAGCCTTAAACATAACATCTGTACTGCATGCTCTCCTCTGAAGGCTCAGGGGTCCTCGTGGAAGACGGGATGGAGAGACGTTAAGAGTCAGAGGTAGTGTATGACTACAAGGAATGGGTGCTTTCTGCGTACAACAGGGCAGTTGCACATATGAACTCACAGTACTTGTGAGAGCATGCGCAAGGCCGGTGGCACCTCGAGCCAGGAAAACATCCCAGCACGGAGAGAGATGGGTATGAAGTCCCAGGCTGAAGAGTTACTGGCAATTAATAGCTGACAGGAGAGGATGTCGCTGTTCTTTAAGGGCATGGCTTTCAATAGGTTGGCCACACTCTAGAAGGCTGAATACTCAAGAATATATGCATAGCAGAAATTGGATTTGGAGGGTTTGAAAAAACAGGGGGTCACAAAATTGCATGGGGAGGGGAAGGGGAAGAGTTGGGGAGGAAGGGTGGATTGTGGAGCTGTGTAGAGCAAGTGTGGGGTTGAGACACGTCCAAACTCCAGAAATCAGGAGGAGTAGGATCCACCCTGAGCTGAGTGCCCCGAGCTGAGGGCCCAGTGCATGCACGTAGTCCTGTGTCCCCACTTTTTCCCACCAGAGATCATGTAACCTGGTACCCAGGTGAAACTTCCACTCCCTTTATAAGGTCATGTCCAGCAGCACCTGGAATTCCTCCTTATGCAAATGAGGTAGCCCTGTACCTGGCACCAGCCAATGGTGTGCACCCAACGTCCAAACGTTTAAGTAACATTTGTTCCCCCCCATTCCCAATTTGTTCTTGCTGCACTCACTGCTGCCTGAGGTCTCTTCTGCTCCAAGCCGTTCCCACCTAGCTTCCCTTCTCAGGATCTGCCTTTCCATGGCTGGCAGATCAGGCAGCTTTGGTGGAAGCAGAGCCAGAATGGAGTGGATATGATCAAACTCACTGTATGAAAGGCTCAAATAACCAATAAAATATTGCAAAACAAAACAAAACAAAAAAAGGAAGTAAAATATTCCTTGATTTCTAAACATAGCATAAAGTTGCCGTAATGTCAACAATGTGGTATTATTTAAGCATATCAAAGTAACAGAATTAAAAAGAAAATCTCCAAATAGACTCAAATATTTACTAACACCCAATTTTGACTAAAGGGGAAAGGCAGCCCAGTGGGGAAGGGTTGTCCTTTTAGCTGGCTATGCTGGATAAGTGCATATTTGAATGGAGATTTGTGAACCACGACCCATATCTCATGACTTCTATAAAACTTACTAATAACATATCAGCCTACACTAAAGAGAAATAATAACAAAACTTTGTTATAAAAACAGGAAAAATAACAAAGCTTGAGTTGAAGAAACACAGTTTAGATAAAGTAAAATGGACATAAACCAAGAAATATAATATTGATAGAATTTCAGACCTCATCACATTAAATCATTTGCTCTTAGAAATGAAAAGGCAAGCGAGTCTGTGGGAGAAGTATTTGCACAATGTGCATCCGACAAAAGATTCAAATCTTCATATGGTAGCGACCCCCATTTCTCAAGAAGGGGTTGGCAACTGCAAACACTGGGCTAGGAACAACTTATGAGCAGATAGTTCACAGAAGAGATAAAAGAATAGCCAGTAAGCTCATGACAGGATGCATAATGGCACTACTCATTTGAAGGATACGTGTTAAATGTCTGATCAAAGTTGTCAATTGAACTAGAATTCTCATGTATTCCTGGTGAAAGCAGAGAGTGATAAAGGCCCAGAGGAAGCACTTGGGCACTGTCATATGAAGTCAGGACTGCAATTTCACTTTCCAGTGTCTGTCAATGTGAAATGAGAAGTCCGTCTACAAGAACATTTCTACACACATGTGTACAGCAGTCTTGTTCATTGCAAAGACCTGGAGATTGTGGCATATCCATACAATTACATACTATTACTCAGCAAGTCAACTGCTAATATTGGTAATAATATGGAAAATAGTCTGTCACATAAAACAGACCCAAAGAAGTTTTTAAATGTGTTGCAGTTATTATAAGGTGTTTTAGAAAATGAAACATATATGTATGAATGATCCAAATTTTGCTAGCACAGGGATTAGGGTGAAAGAAAATAAACTAGAGAGCCACAAGGGGTTCTTTTACAATAATTCGGAGAAGTGTTTTAATAAAGGTAGTGATCAAAGGACTGCAATACATTGTGAATCTTTACTGAATTGCTTATTTTTAATATGGGTGAATTCATTGTTTGTGAACTATCCTTAGTCAATCTGTACATGAAAAGGAACAAGTTACTGCTATCCCAAGATAGCATTATAATACTGATAATAAATATACATTTGAACTGTCTTTGTTGGATGAAAATAAATGATTACAAGGAGTAGAAATTAAAACCACAGTAGGCAGAAGGGCAGAAGCATTCTAACAACCCTATCATAACTAAGCAGAGTGTGTTGGCCAGGTTTGCATATAGCCTAGAAGCAAATCCTATGGGAGACACTGTATGTCCTCTGCCTTCAAAACTTCTACTGCAGGCGAATAAATGGATCCCCTCTTTATTACATTATTTCTTTACAGGATTTTTAATGCATTTACATTCTTTGAGTAGATCCGATGGCCTTTCCAAAGCCGTTTATGTGCCAGATGGGAAGGGGATAGAAAATTTCCACTGGTCCAGTTTTCTGCCCACCCCCAATGCTAAACATTAAAAAAGAATATCAAGATGTTCTTAAGAATCCCCTTTTCTGCAGTTTCTTTAAGAGGGGGGTTAACAAAGCCTTTAGCCCTCTTAAAGCTCTCCTGCTGATAGAGGAGAGCAACAGAGCCTGCCCCCATAAGGATTGACCCCTGGCTGGCTGCGAGTTGAATTTTTCTCAAGACAAAACTGACAATTAAGTATAGACCCTTCCTCCAGATTGCACCAAAGATTATCCCAGCTGGGGTTCTGAAAAGGACTCTGGCAGAAGATGGCCAAAGAGAAGCCCCTTTGGGGCACAGATCTTGGCCAGATGCAGTTGATCATGGGCAGATAACCAAGGGGGAAAATGCCTTTCAGGTTGACAGAACTTCACAGGAGACTCTCAGGAGGAAAATCTTTTTAAGAATTTAAAGACAAATTGTCGATATTTAAGGCACAGATGAAGCTTTTGCAAATTTTAGGCTATGTTTTAAGCAAGGAAACGAAGGCTCTGGCATATAGGTATTTTTTTTTCTAGCAGAGTTTTCCCATTTAGTTTGCTTTTCTGTCCTTGATAGACTGTGGTACTATCCGAATTCTGAGTGTTATCCGCTTGTTCAGCATGTACCTCTTAAAAATGACCTGTTTTCCAGATGGGCTTTGGTTGCTTAGGGGATTAAAAGGTGAAGAAGGAACCCAACCTGGTGATTAAAACATGGGGCTGATTAGGGATCTGGTCAATTGCTTTAACCTCCACCCTCAACTACTACTTTTAAGAGTTCTCCTTCTTTTTCTTCCTCCTCCTCTTCCTCCTCCTCCTTCTCCTCTTCCTTCTCTTCTCCCTCTTTTTCTAGAGAAGGGCATGGTTAATCTACTACAAAATTGTTACAAAGATAAAGCAAAACAAATCATGCAAAAATTGAAAACAGTACCTAGTAAAGGGACAATACTTATGATAATTGAGACTTGGGTAAGCTAATATGCTTGATGTTTCTTTTTCATATGTACATAATGCAGAACAGTGTATGTAGTATATGTTCCCTTGGTACATATACTACATACCCTTTTTTAAACAGCAGGATGGAGAAGGGAGTAGAAATGAGAAGATGAAGGCAAAGGACAGAAGCAAGCTACTTTTAAAGAAGGATGTATTGGAAGTTGCCCCATGATTGTCTCTCAGTATATACCATTGATAAGACTTGTCATAAAACATCTTACATTGATGGAAAATGCACTCTGCTCATATAGGAGGGACATAGGTAACTAGTATCTATCAAAATGCTCTATTAGTGTTAGTTCTGACTATTGCTCTGTTGCCTAGAGCCCATGCCAGTCTCTTGAGTACTTGGCTCTGTGATTGAAATTTGCATATTTATAAAGCTGTGCTCCTTTTAAATATCTTCTACTCCTTTTTAACTTGTTGTGTTCAGGGTAAGCTCAATACTATCTTTTTCTTGTGTTCACACATAATCTTGGGATGATATTTATAATTCATTCTGTGCTTTTGTTGAAGTTTTTACTATGAATGGAATTGTGTCTCCCTTCCCCCTACATTATGTGCTCCAGAATGTGACTGGCATGGGAGACAGGGTAATTAAGAAATAATTCAGTTAAAATGAGGTCATTATCAGAGCCCTAATTCACTGATTGGAGTCCTTTTAGGAATTTGTTATTAGAACATGGACCCACTGAGAAAATATCACACGAAGTCAAAGGTACATGATGAGCATGTATTAAACCCAAGAGAGATGCTGCAGAAGAAAATAACTCTTGTCATTCTTTAAGCTCCACAATCTAGTCTCCAGAACTGTGAGAAAAGTTATGCATTATTTTGTTAAGAAAACCCTACTGAGTAGAGTGTAAACTAATCTACTAGCCTGCTAGATGCTATTTGGGTGTCAAAAATGACATTTAGAGAGAGAATAACGAGGGGGTGAGGGTTTAAGCTCAAGGTTTCTTTTCACCAAAGGGTGGGTACAGGGGAACTGAAAGAATAGCATATTAACCTAAAGAGCAGCAGAAAGGAAGGGGACTGTAGCAGAATGTTTAGCTCAGTGCCTTCTTAAAATAACTGTGCACAATAGGAGACAGGGCAATAAATGCCACGGCCTCATGCTGTCTTTTTTCCCCAGAAATTTTGTGCCAGCACACCCACTGATGGAAGACAACTCAACAGTGGGGTCTGTTGAAGTCAGAAATGAAGTAGAGGAGAGTGAAATTGTAGCAAGATGAGCTGCCACAGGGAGAAGGAGTTTCAGTTCCTGTGCATCTCCCTCTCATCTGGGGTCCCTACCCCATGCACCCATGGAAACTAGCACACTGCACACTGCAGAGCCTCAGTATTATTAGGTAGCTCAGGATTGCTTACGCTCAGTCATCTAAAACGATTGTCACTATTTATTCTCCTAGATTTTGTCTTTGTCTTTTTAGACGTAATCTTAACTGTGCTTGGATCAACTGTTACCTCTATGACTACTGTGACCTCCCCCATCCTTAGTTTCTTTTAGTCCTTCTTCACAAATGAAAACAAGAGCAGCAGCAGCACCACAACACCAAAACAACCTGAGCAATTCAACCCAACTAAGCCAGAAGTCTGAAACATCACCAAAACCCCACATGAGCCACCTCAGCTCATTGTGCTTCATGGTTGCACAGGCTCTGTTTCTCATCGTATTGCTTCATGAACATTTACTTCATATTACGGCTGTGGATACTTGCTAGGGTCTTTCCAACTTCCTTAAAGTGCTACAACTTCCAGCTTGCCTTATCTGTTCCTGACAGGTAAGCACTGAAGCTTTTGAAGTCTACAATAAACTTCCATGATTTTATTTCTTTTCCAAACAAGACTGCCAAATATAGAGGTGTGGTTTTTTGAAGGGTTGCTAACAAGTTGTAATGTTTTGATTAAACGACTAACTTAAAATATTTTTATAAAATTACTCATACTTCTGTTGGGTGCTCTTTGGCTTGCTTTCAGCAGGCAGAACTCCCACTTCGGATTAGGCTCCATTTTAGACCCACTAAGGGATGCATCACTCAGGGCTTCCCCTCTGTAGTTGGATCCTTAGGAACTGATGCAGCTAAGGACATTCCAGAGGAGCAAGGCTTTGAGGCTGGGGTCTCAGACTCAGAACTGACTTAAAGGGAAAGACACCACATGTCATGCAGCTTTATTTTTTTTTTAATTTAAAACTTATTTAATTTCAAAATATGCATGTTTAACCCGACTGAAAATTCTTTGCCATACATTTTTATATATCTTTTCTGAGTTATTCACATCAGAATTTCTCCTTCCACCAATCTTCAGCACAAATTAGTGTTCATTAAGGATTATTTTTTCTGGGTGAAGAATGATATAACATTTAACAAGAAGTCTGTAATTATCATGTCACACATTTTGAAGCTACAAATAGGGTAATCCTATAAAGAATATTCAAACTGTCTGTAGCTTATTTTATAATTTCATAGTGAGGCAAAGGTTGTAGTGCCAAACAAGAATACTGAACAAAATGCACTAATCATCTTGGAAAATTATTTTTCTGATCTTTGTGAAACGAGTACTCAGAGTTCTGCACAATTCCATCTTAGTGAACCTCCAGACTTTCTAATTAATCCTCACTCAAAGGGAAAAAGGGAAAACAAAGTAAATACAAATTGTATTAAATTTAAATTTTTCTTTATTTTTTCAGGTCTATTTATCTCTTAAGTTCTATAGGACCTAAATGTATCTCAATAGCTTATGAGTATGTTAGAGATCTGAAAATATTGACCTAATAAAAATCTGCAAATGCAATTTAAATGTTAGATGCCTATAAAATCCTACCATTAGGCTACTTGTAAACAATTTTTAATTGTACATATTTAATATAGTATATTACACATTATACAGGACCAAAGGTATCTAAAGTTAGGTTCTAGTTAGTGAAGCAAGATCCATGAAGGCCTTAAAATATGAGCCAAATCTTTTATGAAAGAAAGTATTCAATGAATCTTTGAACTACCCTGAGACCATATTTTATACACCCCAAAGCAAATGAATTTTTTTGTTTGTTTGTTTCTTGTCCCTCCAAACAAAGCTGACAATATGGTAAGCAGAAATTTTAGAAAAATATTAAATGGACATAAAATTCTATTAAAACAAATTCTATTAAAAAAATGGAAGGCATCACAAGAAACAAGTAAAAAAAAAGAAAAGAAACAAATACATCCCCTTTGGATAGTGATCATTTGTCTTCAATCATGGCTATTGGCTCACTGTTCACAAATACTTGTAAATATGAAAACCTTAAGTCATAGCCTCAAACAGTCAGCATAATTGTTAAAAAAAATAACAATCTAAAGGTAGTATTTATGTACTTAGCAGGAGTAATGAGCCAGCACAGACTTGGGGTCGCTTTCTCATCCAGGTTGATGGAGGAGAAAGAGGAAGACAACCTAAAAACTTGTCAGTTAAACCATTTAGTTCAACTAAATAATTTATCTCAAATCACTTTTCTAACCACTGATAACTGATACAATTAAAGTGATTGTCAGTATGAAATGGCTATCATTCAGCTGATAACAATTCATGTTCATCATCTTGTTAAAAAAAAAACTACTTAAGAGTTCAAACTGCTTAAACCCCAGTACACCTATTAATTTTCTTTATTTAGAGTCTATTTTTAAATAGACCTAAATTTAAAAATTTAAATTTTATAAAAGACACCTTTGTCTTTTATAAAAGCATCACTTAAACATATATACTTAGGACTTTGAATCTGCTGTTTTCATCTTTTAAAATTTATAGAGATTAGAACTTCAGAGCTTGAGGTCAGAAATCTTTGATACGTGGTTACAAATTTGATTTTCTTCCATTCCAAAAGTCTTTTTTTTTTTTTTTTACATTTTTATGTGTGTGTGTGTGTGTGTGTGTGTTTGTGTGTGTGTGTGTGTGTATTTACATGCTTTTGCATCTGCAGATGCATGGAGCTGGGGTACAGTATGAGTGCCACAGCCTGTGTGTGAACATACAAGGACAATTTGTGGTAGTTGGTTTTTTTTTCTACCAAGTGGGCTCTGGGAATCAAACTCAAGCCATCAGGATTGGCATCAAGTGCTTTTAGCCCCTGAACTATTCTGCTGGCACCTTTGAATATTAACGGTGATCCAGAGAGCTTACTTGACTTTATAATGTGCTTAGAGTACCCAGTCTCCCAAGTTCTCCTAAGTGTTACCTCACAAAGCTATGTGGCATTTATCACCTTTCCATAGACCAAAGCTCCAAGAGGGCAGCAGGAAAAATGTCTTTGAAGTATTCTAGAGTGCACTTTGAGTCCTCAAAAGTGTTTCCTTTTTTTCTTGATACTGAGGATTTTTAAAGCGCCAGAATTTATGTTTTTGAGCAGCAAATCAACATCTTTGTGACTTTACATCTTAAAAAATATCGCCATGGATAATTGTCTTATTCTTTCTCCAAAGTGAATGAAAAATGAAGAAAAGTAGGCTAATCAAATTATCATATTAATTTATTACAGTTTTAGTAATGTGTTAAAAATATGCCTGAGTGTTTTGGGGGATTGAGGGCACATAAAAATTGACATTTAATAGCCACTAGCCAGCATTTTGACACATAAACATCTATATAGACATTAGTTTAAAAGAGGAAAAAAAAACCAGTATTTTTTAGGAGAAACTTTGAAACACTACAAATGCTTTGTATGTGTGCACTGTCCGGTTCATTGCCACTGCCACATGTGGTTATTGAGAAGTTAAAAAGTGGCTGTATGAATTTTACATGAAACTAACTTCCAATTAAATTTTAATAGCACATAGGTAGTGGCTGAAGAGTGTGTGGGAGATTCCTTTCACCTTAGACATTCTCACTAGCTTTGTCAGTAAATCCTACTCTGTTGTCACTGCCATCACTGGAAAACCAGGTTTCCCTGTACCTGGACTTCACAGGATTGGATTCCCACATTGCACTTGGCCCCTTTTATTGAATATGATGATCCTGGGATGTATTCATGCTGTTTTGTATGTCAATAGTCTTTTTAACTGTTCAGTTGCATTATACGTCTGGCTGTATCACGATTTGTTTATGCACCCTTTAGCTGGTAGACATCCGACATTTGGATTGTTTCCAGGTATTTGGGTTTAATGGTGCAAATACTGTAATTGATGTTCTGAATTAATTGAAGAGCTGTACACATACATAGTTTTACTTTGGTCTTGAGCAATGGTAGTCAATTTATGATTCTACTATCATCTTTATGCCCTGGGGTGAGAGTCTAATTTCAAGATATACTTATATAATAGACAGATGTCAGGGTGGCTGAATAATCAGCTGATTTGTAGTACTTAATGAAAACACAATTAGAAAGACAAATTTAGCAAAACCCTGTTTCTCAGAATCGCAGCATGCTTTCAGTGGGGCGCTTCAGAAGATAGTTACAAAGTGTCTGAATCACTTTGACCTCCCTTGTCACTTTTGGTATTTATCACATATCCACAAAATCTCAGATCCAGAAACATCACCTAGCAATCTACATTCACTAGCAGTGCACACATCATAAGCACTTAGGAAAATGTAGCAGAAAGGAAAAAGCTTCATTTCACATACGAGAACAAGATTCTATTGTGTGTCTCTACTGAAGAAAACATGCAATCTAATGGAAGATTTTAAAACGGATGCAATTTCTGCTTTGTAAGGATTCACTGCTAATTTAATGGTAAGCTGTTATACATTTTCAAAACTCTACTATATATTCTTTTCTGAAGCAATGTCATGGGATGTCAGTATTTAATATTTGCATACACATTTTCTTTAAGTATTGATATTGGATTTCTTTATTAGTTCTTGAATATGTGGTAGGTGTCCATATGAGGAAGTATCGTAACAGATGTTGGAAATTTACCCTAAAGGATATGCTATAGCAATCTGTGTAGCATACAGGTAATGAGGGCTCCTTTTTCTTCAAGTGGTTCAGACACAAATGTGTTCACCCATGTCTCTCCCAGACACTGCAGCCGTACAGTGGAAGCAAAGTTTAAAGGCAACAACTACTAAAATTCACAGAACAACTGAGCAGTGTACAGATAACTATGCTTCATCGTTTCTGGAGTGCAGTAGAAGGCTGTTGCATTGATAATTTACTGCATTGTCAAAGAATGTAAAATACCTTTCTTGGATGATTATAGTTTTCAGTGTAAAAAGCAATAGCTGTTAAGGCCCCACTGCATGTTTCCTAAGACTCCCTAAAAAGTTATTTCTGATATACATGTATGATACACATGAAGATAGAACCACACAGCTCTGAAAATGAGCTGAAAGGCGTTCCTGTCAGAACTACTGAGTAGCAAAAGGATTTGATATATATATATACATATATGTACATATATATATATACATACATATATATATATATATATA
>NW_022196904.1:159288349-159290168 GCF_008632895.1 Mastomys coucha | reverse complement strand
TATATATATATATATATAATTTCTCATGTTTTGAATTCTATTGCTTGCATTGTAGCTTGGTGTTCTGAATTAGCATAATGGCAACACTGAAATTTATATATTAACCTCACTAGAACTAGAAGATATACCTCCAATTGTCATAAAAGACAGACTATCCTAACTTTGTAAGAATTCATGCAAATAAAAGTATGCGTCCTGAGAGTATAAAAAGATGGTACCAGAAGCTAGGAATAAAGAAGTCTCTAAATTGCTTGAAGCTGATGTTACAATGTTCTAAGCGCAAAGGTCACACTTTTCCTAAAGGACATTGCCTCAAAGTATCTATTTATACCCTTGAGACAGTTTTGCACAAGCTTCATTATGTGGTTTCCTTTCCTGCAGATTAAAAGCAGTAAATTAAAAGGGTGGGGAGGAATAATAGAACTGTGCTCACTGACAGCAGTAAGGAGCAACAGCTGACAGTGGGGAGATGGGGAACCTGACAGACAATAGGGCTGCAACAGCAAAGCTCTTCAGAGCCTTGAGGTGTCAGCCAGCAGTTCCAAACGTTTTCTGAGGACTTGATCTGTAAAGGAATATTCCAAACGTGAAGAGTTTTAACTGCTGTGGTTACCACGGTGTGTCATTTTTGGCTATCATCACGACCTGTTTTAACTTTAGTCCCGGGCTTGTTTTTTTTTTTTTTTTACTCTTAACTTCTGTATTGTAACGTACAATCAAGAATAGAGCTCATTATGATTATGAAATCATCAAAGCTTACAGTATTACTGTTAAACCTATTGTTCTAATAGTTGGTTTCTAAAATGTCTTTTACTTAGCATTTCATGGCACAGAGGAGGCAAGATAAAATGACGGCTTGTTTTCCCTAAAATGAGAATATTATGTATCCAGTAGAACAGGTGTCAGGATTAAATGAGATAATGTATGTAAAACACTTAGCACAAGGTTTGGGGCACAGAAAGAGAGCTCAGTCTTACTTTAACAGTGAACTCATGCTGGCCCAAATCCCTTATTTGCAGGTGCAAAAATTAAGCCTCAAGAGGAGAACTGACTTCTTAAGGCTCTACTTCCAGTATGTTATTGTCTTGGATAAGCTGCTTAGCTGCAAATGTTGGAGATTTTGGGTATTGGCGGGCCCGGGGGCACGTGCCTGCTGGACTCCAGTATGAGAGGAATTGGACGAATATGCTTGAACCATGAGGTATTAGAAGCTGTGCCTTATCAACTCGAGTTTTGAGGTGCCGGGTTGTGTGCTAATAATGTTCCTCATGGACGGAAGCCATTCCTGTGTCAAAAACAGCTCAAGAACTAGCTACCCCAGGCTGTTAAGAAACCGATGCCAGTTGATAGGGCAATGGGTCTAGCTCGAATCCATCCCGTCAACTCTAAAAGGGCAGAGCACCTTAAGGATCTAACTGAGGGCTACTCTGGAAGGTCTAACCCACCCCTGTGTGGCCCCCTCATCCTCGGAAAGCACAAATTCCCTTCTCGTTGGCACTCCCTCCAGGTCCTGCAGGGTGAAATCTTAGCCTCTCAGTTCGTAGCCGCCGCGCCGAGCGAGAAGGGTCACGGTTCCCGCGCCCAGGCTCTCGCTCCCTAAGATGGCGGCGGAAGCACCGCTCACACCCCGCCGCCCGCGCTCCCGGACCCCGCGGCCTCAGGAGGCTCGAGAAAGCGGAATGGTAGAGGGGAGAGCAGGGCCGAGGCCCTGGAGGCCCGCGCCGGCTGCAGAGAGTCTGGGAAAGGGATCACCCGTGAGGCATAAACGACCGGGGGAACACCACACCAGCGATCGCCCAGAGGGAGGGGAGAGGAAAAA
>NW_022196904.1:159250588-159288264 GCF_008632895.1 Mastomys coucha | reverse complement strand
AAAAAAGAACCCCGAGGGGGCGGGGGAAAGAGAGGCGAGAGAGGGGAGGAGCGCAGCACATCCGGGACATTAGCTGGTCCCGCCCAGGAAATGACGTACATCCCGGGGTGGAGCCTGCTCTTCAAAGTGGGGTCTGCCTCCGCAGTAGCGCGCGTCTCACACAGTGTTGTGTCCGTCCTCACTCCCCCTCCCCTGGCTTCGCGGTTTTCCTCTCGCGGCTGCGGGGATTCTGGGCACAGAGCTGGCGGCCGAGGCAGGCGGGGCTTGTTTTACGGAAAGTAGCCCTCGCCTCTAGACCCTCAGCTTCCCCGGCGTCCGCAGTACCGTCCCTCCGGGCCGACTCGCCCTGACCCCGAGCCCGCCACTTGTCTTAAGCGCACTTCGGGGAACCAACGTCGGAATCCCGACCGCAGCCCCCGCCCGGGCTCCGAGCTGTCAGTCACGGCGCCGAACCCGCTTCTTCCGGCGCTCTCGGGCCCGCCCTCTCCCCTCCTCCCTCCCCCCGCCCCTCCCCGCGCGAGTGTCTCCCTCTCCCTCGCTCCCTCTCTCTCTCCCTCTCTCTCTCTTTTGTGAGTTATAGCAACCGTTGCCTTGTGAATCAAGCGCCATAGTCACCGTAGTCCTGGCGACTGTTACCCATCAACAACAACTACTCCTCTCCTCCTCCTCCTCCTCCTCCTCCTCTTCCTCCTCCTCCCCACCACCACCATCTCCATCACCCACCAACAACACCACAATAATCCACAGCCAAGGTGAATATTCTTCGGTCTCTACATGTGTGTGGGAGCGTGTGTGTCCGTGCGTGTGTTCGTGTGTGCGAGCGAGCGTGGCTGTGCGGGGTCTCCCTCCTGACACCGGCTGCGGCCGCTTGAGGGGCTCGGTCCCGGGGGCTTGTTTACAATGGACCCGCGCGCGGCGGGCTCGGGGGTGTGGGCGCCGCGCGCCTGCCCGCCCGCCCGGCCTCGGCGCTCGGGGATGGAGCGGGAGCCGGGGCTGCGGGGCGAGCGGGCTAGGAAGCCGCCGCTGTCCGTCGCCGGTGTTGGAGCGTCTCCCCAGGTCCGCGGGCGCTCAGGAGGAGGGGCAGGTGGAGAGAAGGGGCTCGCTTTCTCCCTCTCTCTCTTTCTTCAATTCGCTGCTTTGCGAAGCTGCCTGGTGGCTGCTGCTTTCCAAATCGAAATAGACAGCAGTGAGCAGGGGGGGTCCCCAAAAGGTGCTGCGCTGTGGTGGTGGTTGTTCACTTGCGGGGCCTTGTTGGGGGTTTTGTTATTTTTATCCTGGTACCTCGGTGAACTTTTCCTGAAGCCCGCTCCCCTTCGTTTCGGCCCCTCTGTGCCTGCTGCTAAACGGACTGCACTTATTTGACCATCACTGGCCTCACGGGATTCTTTTTTTTCTTTTAAAACTGTATTTTTCTTTGTGCTGCAGACAGTCTTAATATCCATTCAGCAGTCTTCTCCCCTCTGCCCCCCTTTGCACACACATTGAAACCAGGGGGCCTTTGCTGCTCTTGAGAGATTTTTTTTTTTAAGTCTGTTTCTCTGTCTCTCTTCTCTCTTCTTCCCTCTCTTGTCTCTCCTCTGCCTCCTCTCCCTCTCCTTTCTCTTCCCCCTCCTCTTTTCGGTGTGTGTGTGTGTGTGTGTGTGTGTGTGTGTTTGTGTGTGAGCTTGTGATTTAAACCGGATGCAGGGCATCTGTACTACTTGGGTTAGTGGCTACTGACAGCGCTTTATCCTTCCTGTAGGGATGGGAGGGGTCGTCCTGAGGTTCTGTTTCACTTTGATGCACCTCCCTCCCCACAGGAGAGTGTTAACAATTTTCATTGTGGTTTAGACTTTGTCTGTGATGAACAGGAAAAGGACATAAGGAAGCTTTGTGAGAACTCTGTTCACAACGCTATTTGTGACAGTTATGGTACTTTGAGAGTTTTTTTTTTTTTTTTCTCTCCCATCTTCATCTCTATTCCTTTCCCTTGGAGAGTTGAAATTGAAGTCAAGTTGTTCATAAAGAATGTATGAAGCTTCTCAACTTGAAACGTGTGTATATTTCACTTTCTTTGTGGCTGTTAAGATCTAGGCATGTGTGTACTTAACATATTATTTTTGTTGACTTTTTGGTTTTCTTTGGACAATGATTTAAACCTGTTCAGAAGAAAAAAGAAAAAAAATCTTCCTTTTAAAGTGTATCTCTAGAGAAAATAGTTGCCCTTGTAGATCTGAATACTTACCAGTTTTGAAGTAGTATCTTCTTGATTAGAGCTAACCTGGATTTAGAAATCCTTTATTTTGCTTATTTTCAGCATAACAATGAATAGGTTATCAGAAAAAATTGATAATGATTGTGAGCTAAAACAAATAGATTATACTATTATAGTGGCACATTGAAATTTCCAATTCATATTTTAAAGTGCTTATTTAAATAATCTTTCCATCAGCAAACATTTATTGATTTAACTGACAGAGCAGCCTGTGAATAATGTGACAGTATTAATTATTCTTGAGATTGTCAATGGAGAAGTTGGGTAATTATAATGCCATTAAGGCTAATATTTTGTAAAACAAGTAAGAGTTGGGGGATTGGGAAAAACCTTACTTTTCATATCATTTCCGTATGACTGTTATTTTAAATGAAGCTGATATTGATTCTGAAAGAAGTCTGTTTGGATCTCTCAGCATTCTTTATAGTTATTCATCCATTCCTATCCTGTCTTCGATGCACATCTCAAATACTAACTTTTATTTTTTCTTTTCTTTCATTTTCTTTTTTTCTTTTCATCTTTCCTTTCTTTTTCTTATTTTTCTCTTTTTTGTTCAGATAAATGTCAAATGCCTGAACACTTTTCTATGGTGAAGCTCCTGGGTCTGAAGTTAAAAGTAGTTTTGCTGTCTTGGGACAGTTTTAGATCTTATGACATTCACAAATGTTTCAGCTGAGTAGATTTTATATGCTAAAATGTCTTCGCTTAATATGTTTATTTGTCATGTCCAAGAGTGTTTAAGAGTCATGTGTTTAGTTTAGTTTGTTCCATTCACAAGTTGATTTGAAAGCAAATGTAGCATTGCATTATGTTAAATAGCCTGTCCATTTAAAGCAAACCTTTGTGTTCTAAGAGTTGATATTAGAGATGCTTTAAATAAAATAGTGTTATGGATTGATTAACTTAGAGTTATAACACTTTATCTTTAAAATTAAATACAAAGTTAAATACTATTTAGCTTGACTTTTTTTTTCTGTGATATTTTTCCTAGGAGGGACTGTACTGTGCATTGACATTCTTTGTTTTCAGTGTTTTAGACTAACAGAAATCTGTGAACGTAATTGCGCTTTGAAATTAAACATGTGAAATAATGTTTGAGTAGCTGAATATTTGTGGCTCAGAGTATGCCATGATGTCTATCTCTGTCTTTTTGAATTGTATTCAGTATTCAAAATTCATGTATATAATTGTCTATTACACAGTTATGTTAAAATGAGTAGAGAATAGGCATAATACATTTATATGTGTAGAAGAAATTAATGTGTCCCTAGAAGCTCTCCATCATTTCACAGCGCTCTCATGGCGTGAGATACTTATGCCTAATGTCTAAAATATTGCATTATTTATCCAATATTCAAATAATCTTGTATCCTGTGGAGATACTCACAGGTTTATAGCTTATAAGTGAGATAGTGAAAAATCTTTGGAAAAAACCTTACAAGTTAATTGAGGCACTTTTTTTTTTTTAAACAATTGAAAAGCAAAAAAATTCAGGTTGTACATGCTTAGAAGGATGGATAATGATATCAGATATGTGGGAAGAGTTAATTTTTTACCTAAATAGACTAGTAGTGTGACTTAGTGATCCTTTTAGTGAGAATACATTATAAGAAACAAGAATAAGAAATACATTAACTTTTAAATTATGAAGTTTGCTAATTTGTTTTTATGTTGAGCATTTGGCCAAGTATCTTTTATTCACTTGCAGCTACATTAAAAATAGTTACTCTTACTGAATTATTTGCCTTAACTCTTTAATTCTTCTGGTGTATATTTCCAGTTGTCATCACAAGATAAGATTTTGAATTCTTTTCTGTTCACAGGTGCATAGTGTTCCCTTATTTTGGAAAACCAAGATTAAGTGGATTTGACTAAATTTAGCTTGTTAGAGACAGGTGGCTGCTTGAAACAGGTGTGCGTCTCCCGTTCCCTGCATTGTTGTTGGATGTGCCGAGGTTCACAAAGAACTGTCTAAAGCAGGTGGCATCATAATGACTTA
Source organism: Mastomys coucha (assembly GCF_008632895.1). Taxonomy (NCBI): domain Eukaryota; kingdom Metazoa; phylum Chordata; class Mammalia; order Rodentia; family Muridae; genus Mastomys; species Mastomys coucha. The sequence continues at coordinate 159,284,011 of NW_022196904.1, read as the reverse complement.
GCTGTATCATCTTTTCATTATTTTCACAGGAAGAGGGTTCTTTTTACATGCAAAAGTTGGGCATTACTAGTCTTTGAAGTGCCCTACCTTTTAACCTAAATCACTAGTTCTTGTTTGTGAATATCACTCTATTTTCAAACTGTATAAATGATAGATTCATTTACTAAACACCTATCTATCCATTCTTTTAAATAATGGCCAAGCTACCTTTGAATTCAGAAAAAATATAGCAACACAACAGTTTATATACACAGACACACATAATGTATTTGTGTGCATGTGGGTTTGAATGAAATGAAATTTAGCTTACATGATAAATGATAAGTAAAACTTTGTCACTCCATACCTCAAGAATTTTATTTATAGCATTATCTTAAGTTATAATTGAAAAAAATGCATTTTTTGCTTGGTTCAGCATTTTAAAGCAAATTTTCTGATGTTTCAGTTGCTATAAAATTAATAGTGATATTTTAAAATGAAAGTTGTTTTTGTGTAAACATGTTAAATATATGAACTGGAATAAATTCAGAAAGAACCACCCTATTAATTTCTAAGGTTTATTTTTGACTTAAAATTTTATCCCTCTATTTGTGGGAATTTTATATATCTTATAATAGATACACCAGAGGGTGCTGTGCTGTTTGCAATGTAAGATTATTTTCACTAAAATGTGAATTTATTAGACCTGTTATGTAAAGAAAATTTTAGTTACTTATGCATATAAGCATTTGAGTTATGTCTATATAATTTAACATTTAATATACTGCCTGCCTTGGTAGTTTTTTGGGAAAATCTGTCTATATGTAGAGAATATATGTAATAATATGCAACAAATCAGATCCAGTAATGAATTATAGAACCCATCCCTAAGAAGAGTATAGCCTTGGTCCAGTCTAATGTTTTCACTTTGTGCTACATTTGTGTGTATACATTGGTCAAATGAAGGTATTTCACTCTTATGCTCTGGAACTGTGGTTGTTGGTAGCAGAACTTGTGTCCTTTGCAAGATCAACCAGTGCTCTTAATGCTGAGCTATCTCTCCCACCCTGTGACTTTTTTAAAGTTCCAGTTTCTTTTGAGTGGCTTCTTTCTTTTTGAGTATCATTTTAAGTAGGAAGTGCTCAGTGGCAAATTTTAAAACCTTAGTATTTTCTTCAAGGAAGCTTGGGAAAGTATAGGTATTGTGTACAAACTTAAGTCTAGGTAATGATACACTATTCTCCCAACTCAGCTACAATGGTTAACTGTGCTAGTTTTGAAAAGTAATTATAAGCTGAAACAATTTGTATGCAGGAACACCTAGATCCTAGAACTTCAAAAGAGAGTAGCGCCCCCCACAAACACATGTGGGTCTTACTATAGTAATTAAGTCATTTTTCTTTAAAAGATAAAATTCTATGTAGCTTGTCATTTTCTGCCACTGAGATTTTAAATGTATTTGTGGATGTAGTAAAATGCTTTGTACTTGAAGTCTAGATTTCATATCAAAGTGTATGCAGTGGAAGTTGAGAAAGTAACTTGTATTAGAGCATTAATAAGTGAATGGGACACCCTGTTACAGGCTAAGTGTACAGGCTTTAGTCAGAGTTCAGTTAATCTTATTAACTGTGTGACTGTGGACAAGTTAGTTGCTTTCACTGAGGCTCAGTTTTGTCATCTGAATAGTCAGGACTCAACCCTCCTATCTTCTGACATCTGTGCAACTGCAAAAAGATAAATTCATGTACTGTATGTTTTGAAGTCTTTAGAATGCATATTTAATGTCTATTGGATATTTCAATGAGGAAATGCTGAGAATTCTTCACACAATGTTTCCAAAATATTTTTTTCAAAATAATTTCCAATGTTTTTGCTACTTAAGAATCATTTTGATATGACCATCTAACCATCTCTTTGTTATGGGACTAAAGTTTTGAAACATTTTCCCACTAATCTGCTGTCATTAAATAATTAACCTTTTACTTATTTTAAAAATTAAAACCAAGATATCGACAGAGCTTGGATTACCATTTGATAATCAATTTTTTAAAACCATACTAATGCTGTCCCAAAGCTGTGTTTTAGTTTTGTACCACAGGCTTATAGTGGACTCCTTTTACTATGTTTACGTAACTTTTTTGGTCTAGGGATTTTTGTATTAAGAAATAATGATGTAACATTTCATTATCTCCTATTCTTCCATTGTTCATTTCATTGTTCCATTTGTATTTTCTCTTCACATGCTCTACATGAATGTATCTGAAAACATTTGGAGCTCTTTTTGTCAACTTAATGCTACATACAATCTTTAAATGTAACGAGAGGACAGAAAATAGTAGACCATTTTAAAACATGAATTCATTAGCAGTTATTCTACAATTTTGTATCTTACTGCTCAACACCTAAGGAGAGTATGTAAGACTACCACTGATACACTTATTTAGCACTGATGAATAATTAGCTAAGTGGTACTGGTACTTAAGTTGTAACTTTGTAGCATTACCTATGGTAACTTAAAATATGAAATCCATCTTACACAAGAAAATCCCATCTCTTGACCTTTTTAGATGTTAAAAAGTTTCAAATAACATTACAAGTTGGCTGTCCTATGTAGCATTGTTGTTTGATAGTTTGTATTGAATAACTGTATTTCTATTTTCTGAGCAATTTGACTAATAAAGTGTTTTCTTACTTTAGAGTGATTTAGTCATAATCTTAAATGGAAACATGATTTATTTATTCTCTGTGTAGTGCAGGCCAGTCTAAAATTCATGATCCTCTTGCCTCAGTTTCCTGGGTGTGGTGATAGTACCTGTGCCTTGCCACTGTGTTCAGTTCAAATGTGACAGATTTTCAAAGGCACCTTGGAAAACATTATTATTTTCTTGACAATTTCTACCTTCTTGAACAGAAATGAAACTTTTTGTATTAGTGATGTAATTTGAGTGTTTTTTATTTAAAAGATTTCTTACTTCTGGGTATGTATTGGCCGCTGGCAAAGTACTTAAGGGTTAAATGTCTAGACTAATCCAAAATTAATGTGTTTGCACAGTTTCCCATACCTATGGTGACTCTTAACTCAAGTATTCTGTTATAGAAACAGTTGTGACCAGTCAGTACTGCCTGCTTTTGTTTTATGGTGCTTGGTCAGGGATTCCCAAGGGTTCTTATATTTCCCTTAGGCAAAATATAAGTATGGGATTAGTAGAAGCTTAACCAGGAACATTAAAACAGTGAGGTAAAGAGGCCTGGAGTAAAAGTGAGAGGCGACAGATACATTCAGAAATGGTAGAGAAGAAAGGAAACAATGTTACTAGACTGGGAAGCAAAGGGCCCCAAGTGTGGTCAGAGGAGCGTGAAGAGGAGGACAAAGGTCCCTAGTTTGCTGTTGTCTGAAAATGTATGCTAGTTACATAAAATGTGTGGGGCTCAGTTTCTCCATCTGTCAGATAAACAGGGAGACAATATTGATCTTCCAAACTTTTTGCAACCTGTGAATCCATGACAGGATTAACCTGGGAAGACAGAAGCATGCTACTGACACAGAGCCAGGAATCGGTGTGTGGTTTATGTGTGGTTTCAAAAATCTCACATTCTGCTCACTTGTAGTTTCTTCTGAGGCGAGCAACAAAGAAAACCCCAGGCCCAGTGGTAGCATAGTGGCTATGCCTATGACAAGGTCTCAAAGTTCTCCCATTTGGGTGGTTTCTTTAGAGAGTGGTGGCCAAATGCTCTGATTTCCTCACCCACATAGGAGTGAGCTGAGCCTCACAGCTTGAGCTCCTGCTGGAACTAGCTTCTCTAAGTATGTGTGCCAGACAAGTGTCTGACAGTTGGGGCTCCTGTTGCTCACCAGGGAGATATTTAAAACAGGACATAATTTTCCCAGTGTGTGGATAGACAGAGGACAGGGTGGGAGGGTGTGGGGAGAGGCAGGCGCTAAGGGAGGAAACTGTTTTATACTTAGGACAGAACATATATTCTGTTGTATCATAACTCTCACCAGCTTAACAGAAAAGTGTGTGAAAGATAAAGAGATTGCCATTCTTATAATTTAAAAGTTATTTTGAATGATATTTTAATTGGTTAATATAAGCATATTCAAGTTTCTGGACTTCATTTGGATTTGTATGCTTAATAGCATATGTGTATATTTTAGTATAACCATTATTTCTAAAATGAATCTGATTTTTTACACTCTGAGTTAGTACAGTTTTCTTTCTTTCCGTCCTTCTGTCTGTCCTTTCCCTCCCTCCCTCCCTCCCTCCCTCCCTCCCTCCCTCCCTTCCTTCCTTCACTGTGCCATATCAGTTCAGAGATTCTTTGCTTGTTAAGTTTCTTCAAGCTTAACCTGCAATCAATTAACCAATGGTATATACCTGCAATACAAGAATCTAAGAAGTTGAGGCAGGAGGATTGAAAGTTGGAGGATAGGGTTGCAAAGGGAGCCTGTCTAGAAAAAAAATTTTCCTTTAATACTGTAGCTGTGGAGGGATTAGAACGGATATTGAAGGGGGGAGCAAGAACCATGCACATTTAAATATTGTTCCTCTTGTTAAATATCAGTAACTTACATATTTCTCATGTTTTACTGCATTGTGAAGTCCTAGTGGGTGTAGATGTGTAGGGACACAGACTTTGGGAAGGCGGGAGTCAGAAGTGGCTAAAGCAGTATGGTTTCTCCTGCCTCTTGTTTATTTTTTGCTGCATGGTTGTACAGTGTACATATACTTCCTTAAGGATAGATATTTTATTAGTTTACTAAAATGTTTATTGTATTTTATTAAATTATTTATTTTCAAGATTTTTAAATTTAAAAATATGTGAATTTTTCTAGTCATTAGTATATTAGTAGATTAAAAAGATTGTTTTTCAAGAGCCAGCATTGTTCTTTAGGAATATTCATATGCATTTCTGTCTGTCTGTCTGTCCCTCCCTCCCTCCTCTCCCTTTCTCTCTCCCTTTCTCTCTCTCTTTCCTTCTCTTTCTTCCTTCTCTCCCTTCCTTCCTTCCTTTCCTCCTTCCTTCCTTTCTTTCTTTCTTTCTTTCTTTCTTTCTTTCTTTCTTTCTTTCTTTCTTTCTTTCTTTCTTTCTTCCAGCATGCCAGGCTGGCATTGAACTCTTGAATCTGAGTGTTGGGATTAAAGATGAGTACTATTACACCTGATTTGAAGTGCTTTCTCAATTTATCTCTTTATACTTTGCTTTATGTAGATGAATTTATGGATGTATTTTTGGCAACAAAACGTAGCATTTTCCTTTGCTTTTATTGTCCTGACATTTTAAAGAGCCAAATTGTCTAACACCAGACTTTTACTTATTAGCTTCTGATTATATGTGATAAAAATCTTGACAATGAGTTTTGATAACGTGTCATCCTTAAGGTCATTAATAAAAATGTAAACTATTATACTAGCAATCTGGATATCTCCTTTACAACTTTAAATGTACTTAAAGCATGTATTTTAATGTTGTATGGAGAAAACTGAACATGAAAAATGAAAAATTTTGATTTTTGTTATTATGTTGCAGTTTCTAAAGGGCATTTAAAATGTTTTGTTTCAAAAGATTACAGGGTTGAGGTGCTTGTAAAAATAATGTTTGCTTAGATACTCTATTTTATGTGGTGTGTGTCTATATTTTGTATATGTATTTAGAAAGTTATTTTAATACATGTTTTGTTGAGTGCTGTAGAGTGTGATCAATGTTGTTTTCTCCTCACTGTCTTCTGCATTATCATCATCTTGAAGGCCACATTAGGAATCTTGAGCCTTTCCACCTCAGTGCTGTGTTTTTCAGGCAGTGAAATTGGGGGAAATGTTCGATTAAGGTCTTCAAGTGACTTTAGTGTGAGGCTAGTAACATTTTTAATAGTGCTTCACATTGTGTGATAACTTTTAGAAACTACTTTGGGTAAGGGCTACATGTGCCGGAGTTGATCAAAGGCAAAAAAATTATGGTTTATTTCAGTTAAAATAGGGTTCAACATGACATCGCTGGATTAACATCCCACCATTCTGTGCTTCAGAAGTTTTCTGAGTTTTAGAAGTTTTGAAAATTTAAATAATATTCAATGAGTAGCTATGATAGGTATGGCTTTATCTCTGAGCAAAGGCTTGGGCCATTCACTTTTCAAGTGAAGTGTGATTCTTTTGTCTTTGAATTTAGAAAGAGAATATTTTGATTAATTTAGGTTCGCATGAACATTTAACTTTATTTGGAGTTAGAAGGAGTTCAAGTATCCATGGACTAGAGATGATGGTCAGGGTAACTCGGGAGAGGATGAGAGTGTTTTGATCCTGATACCTGATTCACCTTTAGTCCTACATCCCTGTATAGCAGTAAATTAAGATGTCTTTGTACATAGTATAGGCTTTTTCATAAAGTTGTGCTTTGATCAATTTCCATTGCTGCCTAGAAGTTCCCTTCCAAAATACACTGTCTGTGAACTTTCAAGGTTCTAGTTTACCTTTGGTTTAAAAATCTTTGAAATGATGCCCGTAGGTGGCACCCCATGCCCAGAACATCACTTTGGTCTGAAGGAATCAAAATGATTTTGGTATCAAAATGAGACTAAGTGGGAGTGGGATTATATAATTGGAAACATAAAATACAGACAGTGCCCATTATAGAGAGGGAAGGAGTAGCATTTGAGGGGCTGTGTGTGATTCCCAGTATGACGTGTACAACAAATATAATAATGCCACTAATATTTGATTGTAAAGTATTCTACCAGAGTGCAAGACATATTTGGATATTTCAGCATATAGGTTTTTAATGTTATATAAGTTATTTAGCTTTAATAAGGGATTTGTATAAGCAAGTGTTTGGTCCCATTACTATTTTGTTTAATTTGGCATTGTAAACTGGCTCAGCTTAGATTTCTATTAGAATTTTAAGACTTAGTTTGAAAATAAAATAAAAAAGTGGAGTGTTAAATTCAAAATTGCATTTTTCTATTTATGGGAATCTAGTTTTAATGTTTCTAATTATAGAAGGCTTAAAACTGATGAGTGATTCTTAGACAGAAGAAATGATAGGAGATAATTAAAAATGGATAAAATTAGGAAAATTATAATTAAAGATTAAATAAGGGTAGATGAGCAAATCAGTGAGAATAGTAAAATGATCACTTGAATGAGGTATCTATGGATTTGAACTAGTAGAAGAAGGTAAGGAAAGGACTACTTAGGCTTTTAGGTTTTTTTTTTTTGTATTACCACATTTAAAAGTTTTTTTCAGCTGGACAGTGGTGACGCATGCCTTTAATCCCAGCATTTGGGAGGCAGAGGCAGGAGGATTTCTGAGTTTGAGGCCAGCCTGGTCTACAGAGTGAGTTCCAGGACAGCCAGGGCTATACCGAGAAACCCTGTCTTAGGAAAAGAAAAAAAAGTTTTTTCACAAATATTTACAATAAGGCTTTGGTACCTTGATTTTTTTTTTTGTTATAAAATTTGATATTTCTAGAAGTTATGTATAGAAAAGGATCAACTTAAGATGTTGCATCAACATTTTGTTTTTATTATAAAGGATATTCAGTATTATTATACAAAATAATCAAAATTCACATTTATTTGGGATCTCTGGTTGTATTTAAAACTGTACATTTTGGAAGCTAGTATGTTGTATGTATATTATAAGAGCCTATTCTTAAGGAGTTTATATTTTGGTGTATGTAAAACATATCCAAGTAGAAGGGTATAATGAACCATGTGTACTAACCACAGAGACTTCACAAGTAATATCAGTTGTTCTTAAAGCTATGTAATAAAAGTGTGCCGTGGTGCATGCCTGTAGTTCCAGGTACACTAGAGGCTAAGGTGAGAGGCTTTCTTGAGCTCAGTAAATTATAGGTACATAATAGAAAGAATTGCTACTGAAAGAAACTCCAATCCTTCCTTATCCTGTGATGCTTTAAATATGTTTACCGCTTTCTTTCCAATTTAAGGACAGTTTCAGTGGAGATTTGAAACAACGATATAATATGAAGGGTAGATTGATCTTCATATTGCTTCTTCTGAGCATATTAAATTAGGAAATTTGTTTTTGCTTGCTGGCTAAAGTCATTGGTTTAGTAATGCCAGGCTTCTCTAGTTGAAATTGGATTAGTGAAAAGGGAGTGAGCTTAAGGACAGGAGCCCATGTTTGAAGGATAGAGAAAAGTCTTGAGATAAACCTTTCAGATATGATGGAATTCACATTTGATCTGTCATTATTCCATCTTGCTTCTGAGAAAGTTTGTATAAAATAGTTAAGAACCATTTGTATATTGTCAAGGGGAGAGAAGCAACTGCCTTCTGGAATATTCAGCATGCTGGATGTGTAGCTCAACTGGGATGTCAGTTGGTAGGGTGCTCACCTAGCATGTACAGAGGCCTGGGATCCATCCCCAGCACCATAAACGACATAAACTATGGGTGGTGGGGCCAGGAGGATCAGAAGTTTGATGTCATTCTCAGCTACATAGTGAGCTCAAGCTTTGTCTGAGACATGAGATTGTGCTTCAGAAAACTGAAGTTAGCTGCTCAATGTCATGCTTTAAGTTATTGTGACATTAAGAAAGGGACATCTGGAAGCCAATGTATATTATAATGATAACAAGTGTTATCATTCAAAATATTTTGTTTTCTGAATTCAGTATCTTCATAAAATGCCTGAACTTATTTTTTCACTTATATATTTTTATTTGACTGAGGTCATATAGTCAAGAAAAAAACATTTTCCACTAGTGTTGAAGTCCACAGCAAAAAAAAAAAAAAAAAAAAAAAAAAAAAAAAAAAAACAACAACAACAAAACAGACAAAAAGCCCCTCCTCATCCCTAGATTACTCTTCTTTTGGAATATATTCTGTGATGGAATAACATATATTACAGATTATAATGCTGACCTTTGAATGAATAACACAAAATGTAGACTTCAGTTTCTTTATTTACAGACTGATTTTTTTTAGTATGAAATTATTAAGTCAAGTGGTAAATGCATATATTAAATAAGGCTTGCTATTTTAACTTGTATAACTTTAATCGTGTGATCTAAAGATTTTAGTGAAAATTCCTGTGACTTAAAGTATATCTGATACATGATAAGTAGCCTGACTGGGTAGTAGAGTGATACTAAGTAATCAAACTATGTTGTGGTTAAATGATCTTGTGCTATAACTAAATGTCTATAAAGAAACATTTAAATAGCTAAGACTAGAGCTGTAACTCATCAGTAGAGTATTTGCCGAAGGAGTTCAAAGCCGTGGGTTTGAATCCCCCAAATCAAAAACCATTAATGAGATGAAGTAAAATTAAAAAAAAAAATGAGACAAACACTTTAAACAAAATGAAAAATGTAAACCAGCAAGCAAAAGACCATGGATTATAATACTAATAAAGTGATACTTATAGAGGATTTCATTATGAAACTAAGGCAATGTCAACTTAAGGATGGGTTGTAATAACTTTTCTGTGCATTTAGGAACTGTGTACAAGAAGCATAATTTTATTTGGTTTTATTATTTTACATTGCAGAAAAATCAATAAAGCTTAGGAAATTTATTCTGACCAACCTTTACAAGTTGGGATTTTTGTTTGCTTTTTTTTTTTAAAGATTTATTTATTATTATACATAAGTACACTGTAGCTGTCTTCAGACATGCCAGAAGAGGGCGTCAGATCTCATTACGGGTGGTTTTGAGCCACCATGTGGTTACTGGGATTTGAACTCAGGACCTTCAGAAGAGCAGTTGGTGCTCTTACCTGCTGAGCCATCTTACCAGCCCTTGTTTTGTTTTTTTAATTTGACTGTCCCTGTTATATGATATAATTTAAAAGGCAGGTGTTTCTAACTTGAGAATAGTACCGATATATATTTGTCCTATATTGGATTAACCATCTAACAGCAAGGAGCTGTAATTTGAATCAACTCCTCCTGTCTCTTAATATGTAAGAAAAAAAACACTAGCCAAAAAATTTATCCAGGTGTTTTAGAATCTGTCAAAATGTGTCTGGAACGGTTAATGCCATGTGATGCATGCTTTTTTTCTTGTATATTCAACTTGAGTCCCTGTCCCAGCTTAGCTATTCTACTGTGGTGTAGTTCAGATAGAAAAGCCCAGGTGAGGTTGGGTAAGGTGGGGGGTATGGTGAAGACAGGAGAGATGAGTGGATCTCTTAATACAGCCGCACATGTTTTCCAGTGACACATATGTGCCAGTCTACTAGAGACAGAATTAGGATGTCTTCATCTTAACACTGGAGTGCTTACATTTCATGTGTACTCGGAGGTTATCTAAGGGAAGCCATTTTCTGTCACCCATTTCCTTTACAATAAGAAAGCTGAGGGTAAGTGACTTGTATGTTGAACCTTATACTCTTCACCTGGACACATTTCATATAGCTAGTGCAAAACTTTTCTTACAGGCAAACATGAGTGTGATGCTTTGAACATTCTAGACTTCTTATAGTTTATATTTTAAAATATCCTACTTTTCTAGAGAATGGAAACATTTACAATTCTACATTTTAAATCTGAGTATATTAAAAAATATTTCCAACTGTAAAGCTTGGGTATAAGAATCATTTAATTGTTCTGTTTTGCAGTGAATTAGAAGTAAAATTAATTATATCCTTTAAAACCCTTTAAGACTGTACACTAAATGAAAATACAGTATTGAAAACTGCTTTTGTCTGTGTCATTTGTAAATTTTTGTGTCACAATTGATGTTACGATGTAAGAATGGTCATGCTTGGTGTGTACATTCTCACTTTTTGTATATCTCATCCACTAAGCATCTGATTTGCCATTGAATTAGACCCCTAACTCTTCTCTTGATTCCAATCATTCTGAGGGCTATTATGAAAATCAGTTTGTTAAATTAAAACATGGAAATGCTACTTCTTGTGGGTGACTCTAGTGAAGTGAAAGTGAAATAATTGACCCTGTTATAGTTGGTACAAGCTGAGGCTTGCCCACTGGGCTTTAAAGGTGTTGCTGCACTGTTAAGTATGAATGAATGCACCAAAAGAATGACTACTGGAGCAGACTTCCCTTAACTCCATAGTGACAGGAAGCAATCCACACAGTGACAGGTGTTATATCACATGTAATTTTGTAACGAGGTTTTGGAAGAATATTTTGTTTACTGATTAATCATATTGAGACTATGACAGGAAGAAACAATTACCAAGACTGGATTCCTGCCCTTGCTTCCCAGTTGTAGAGTTAGTAGTAAATCTTTGACCTCAATCTTGAACTGCATTTGCTCTTCTTTTTGTGATGAAGGTCTGTAAGTTGAACATTAGCACTGTTGGTTATTTGAAGCAGTCTATCTGAGATTTACCAAGAAGATGACAAGTGAACTTTCCAGCACAACCTGATTTCTCTGCAGTCTAATTTGTGGCACCAAATCTGAAGATACATTTATATAAAGCAAGAGCAGGTTTCCTATGGGGGAAAGCCATTTGTCATTTGCTCTTAACAAGATAAATCCCCATGGACAGACCTTCTTGTAAAACGGTTCCCATTGGATTTATTCTCAACTTCAATAAAAAAGGCGATATGATAAACAAAGGTATGACGAAATATTAGTTAGCTCTTGCATTTTTGCTGGAAAGCTCCCAGTTCCAACTCTCTGAGGTTTAAGACTGTACAATTTCATATGAATTAAGTGGACCTTAGAATAGACTGCACAGTGTTGCTTTGTTCTCAGCTGATCTTGTTTTTAATGTGGAAAGTGATCAAAACAATTCATGTTTACATTTAAATGTATCTTTGTCACTAGTATATTTACTAAGCTATAAAATGGAAAATGGAAGTATTAAAAGAATAATTCAGATGAAGAGTGCCAAATACTTTCAGCCATCAAATTAAAATACAAATTTAGAAGAACAGTAGAGTACTTACTAGACTGTTGAATCTATTGCATCTAAAGGGGAAGAGTATAAAACAGCAGATGTGCCTTTATATCATGAATTTATAACCTGGGTCATGTTTACTTCAACTGATACACATTCATATTAGTGTATATTTATATTAATATGTCTTCTAACAGTTTTCCTTTTTTAAAAAATAAGTTTTATATTTTTCTGGGTCAGAATCTGTTAATGCAGTGGTTCTCAACCTCCCTAATGCTATGACCCTTTAATACAGTTTCTCATGTTGTGGTGACCTTCCAACCATAGAATTGTTTTGTTGCTACTTTATAACTAATTTTGCTATTGTTATAAATTGTAATGTAAATATTTGATATACAGGATATGTGCTATGTGACCCCCTCCTCAAAGGGGCAGTGACCTACATGCTGAAGACCACTGTTTTAATGATTCCTCCCTGCCTATTTATCAAAATAATTAAAATAAATTTATTTTGTTCTATATTGCACCACCAAACTGCTTAGCACTTTCCACTTGGAGGTTTTAGTCTCTGCTGATTTCACGCTCAAGTTACTACTTGGCTCTGCAATTCTATTTCTCTAGCCAGCCTGGCTTAACTGTATTATGAACTGCTTAAAAACAGGTGGTGGCAGCACTTGTGAAACAGAGGCAGGTGAATCTGTGAGATCAAGGCCAGTCTGCTCACAGAGCAAGTTCCAGGACAGCTAAGGCTACACAGAGAAATCTATCTTGAAAAATCCAAAACAAAACCCCTAAGCCAAACCAATCATTCAGTCAATCAGTCAATCAATCAAACACTGTCCTCCAAAACACCCCCTCCCCAAAACAAAATCATGAATCTTGAAATGAATATTCTGGGTTTGAATCCCAGAGTGCACTACTGACCAGGAGTTTAACCCTGGGCAGACTTCTTCAGATCTGAAATAGAGTTGGTAACTTGGTTTGGAATGCCCCATTGTGTGATGCATATGGAAGTTCTATGCATGACAACGTAGTAAGCAAGTAAGTGAGAGTTGCTGTCACTGTCCAGCTTGGGCTCCTAAACTGTTCCTTGCTGTTTTTGTTCTCTTAACACTTTGTTCTCAGTCTTTATTTTGCTTAGAATACATTACATTTTGTTCCCTAATAAAATATGTCTTTTGTAAGGTTAAGAGTGATCCTCAACGTAAATGGGCTCACTTATGACAAACTTGGTACTAATTAGAAATTGTCTTTCATAGTTTTGTTTTCTAAATGTTTGACATTTTCATATTGTAAGCTTCTTGAGGAAAGGTCATATATTAGATTTTAGGAACTCAGTATCCGAGCCAGTGTCCTTTCCTAGGAGAAGAAATCAAGCCTCAGACTGTATTATATAATCAGCTGTTTTATTTATTAAGTCCAAAACTTTAATTGCCATTAGAACAGGTTTTTGTTTTTGTTTTGTTGTTGTTGTTGTTGTTGTTGTTGTGTGTGTGAGATAGGGTTTCTCTGTGTAACACTGGCCATCCTGGGATTTGTTCTGTAGACCAGACTGGCCTTAAACTCAGAGATTCTACTTCTGCCTCCTGAGTGCTGTGTGTCACCATCATCTAGCTATAACAGTTCATTTTTAAAATGAATATCATTGTGTTTATTTACTTACTTTTGCAAAAACATTTAATGGCATAAATTATTTTTTCACATTTTTTATAAATAAATTACTACCTAGTTAACAGTAAATTTGGGTTAAATTTACTCTGTCTTATTTCCTCAGCTTTTCAAATGAAAATTTATTTCCTCGCTCTATATGTATTCCGTATGCCTGTGGGATTTCTGTAGCATCTTGATGAAGAAGTGTTAGTAATTGGGAATGCTCTATCAGATTTGGTTGTACTAGGTGCATGCACTTCTAATTCTGCTTATCATATGAGAAATTGGGGGATTATGGGATTTTGCCTTTTAGGAAGCTACTTTGAACATTCCAATCCTCTTGTGTTTCTTTGCTGCCTAACTTGACTGTATCTACTGGGATGTTAGAGCAGTGGGAGTAGGTCTTGAGTGTCATCACCAAGAGGTAACTGGTGGACACAAACTGGAGTTCTTTATAGTAGTCACTCCTATGATGGGTCTGTGGCATTTAAATTAAGATTATATTATGGGAAGTTACCTGCTTTAAAGCCTACACAGGGATTCTTAAACTGAAAGCAATCTTTGATTTTATGTAGATTTTAAATCCATATAAATTTAATTTCAGACTTCCTCTGTAATTTAAAAGTCCCCATATGTCCCTTTTTTGGTTAGTATATTTTCATTGTATACCAATTTTTTAGATGATAATTTTGCTGAGTTATTCTCTGTGAAGGTATTCTAATTCCAGATTTGATGGGGGACTCAAGTTTCTATAAAAACTTTAAAAATATTTGTTCCTTTTCATTATTATTTATGAGTTTTGTGTGTGTGTGTGTGTGTGTGTGTGTGTTTAGATGGCTGCTGGGTGTGTATGTGTGTGTTTAGATGAGTGCTGGGTGTCTTTGTGAATTTCTATTCTACTTTTTTGTAGAGTGAGTGTTTCACTTGAAGCTGGAACTCTGACTGTGACCATAGGCCAGCTCCCTTGCCAGTCCTGCCCAGGCTCTCCCTCTGTCTGCCTGCCTACTGCTGGAACTGTGGCTGAACATGCCTGCCTGCCTGCATGTTAACTGTAGCCATTATACTTGTAGGGCAAGTGCTTTACCTCCTGAATTATCTCCCTAGCCTCTCCACTTTTATTTTTTAAAGATTAAAAATACGTGTGTAAAATGTGCATTTGTGTATGAGAGTGGATGCATGTGTGGGAGGGTGTGAAGGTAAGAGAACAAATTCTGTGAGCTATCCCTAGGCACCTTCTGCCTTTTGTTTGAGATGGACCCATTGGCCTGGCACTTTGTCAGTGTAGGGGATCCTAGAGCTTCCAGTGTTTTACTGTCACTGGGATTAACAGTGCACACCACCAAGCCCTTTGTGTTCTATGGGTTGTATGGATGCAGACTCTGGTCCTCCACCTTACTTACTGAGTTGTTTCTCTGACCAGCATTTCCACTTTGTATCTTCATGCATTTATTGATCAATTTTATCGACACAAAATAAATCAAGAAGTGAACTGCTATAAATATAGCTTTGAACAAAATGTCCTGGACGAGTTATCATTCAAACAATGGGAGGTAAAGGAGAAAGACAATAAATGGAAATGGATTATAGTAGATGGTTGTAAATGCTAGGGAGAGAATTTAGGTGAGGAAAGAATGGAGACAGATGAGAGAACTTGCAGACCTTTGAACAAAGGCATGAAGGAGTCTTTGGATGCTTCTTCAATGTGAGTGTGCTTATACGATTGACGCTTTGATTAATGCTAACATTTTTGTTATATTAGCAGTTCTGTTTTAGTCCCATTACTTCGCATGCCATATTCTGCTTTACTGTTTGAACTCTTATTTTAAATTTTTATATGCCTTTCCCTGAAAAAAAATTGTGTGTGTGTGTGTGTCCTGAGAAATATAGTCAATTATGCTTGAGAGATTTGGAAAATAAATTCTTCACACATCCAAGTTCAAGGTTCTTCTGAAAAACTTGTAACTACTGCTAAAATGCATTCTAAATACCTAAAGTAAAGTTTTGTGCAAAAGAGAAAATGTAAAGATTTTAGGTAGTAGAATTGACTAGACTTCAACTTTATTGGTTGCTCTCTCAATTTGCTTATGTGTAACTTTAACATGGAAAAAAATCTTTGTTTATAATAGATTCTATTTTATAAGCACCCCTCTTCTCATAAAATTTTAATACGATTGCTTATATGGTATAGGTATCATATCTTTAGTCATAGTCACAAGTCAATTTTATTTATAAAACTTTGAATATGCAAATAGACAAATGCAGGGTTATTTAGAAGTCACTGATGGAGGCACATTGTCTTGAATTTTGTTATTTTGAGTAGTGATTGTCATTTTGATATTAAGTGTAGAATGTTCAGTCTGTTCATGTCAAAACCATGTTTTCCATTTCAATTCATTAGAAAATATTCATCATTATTTGCCTGTCATCCATTGTGAAATAGCGTCATATTTGAGGCTATTGTTGTTGCACATTGGAAAGCTTAAAAATGGTACATATACATTTAATAGGAAGAAGATAGGTATTTCATAGTATTTAAGTAAAAATTAGTGGATTTTTGTGCAACTTTAAGCAAAACAAAACCTTTCTCTAACCTTATGTAATTATATATGCAATATTATTTAAAATTTTATTGCCTTTTAGTGGTATTTATATGCCTATTATTATGCATACTACTGCATGCTGTGGACAACTTGAGAAAGTAGATTCTTTACTTCTACCCTGTGGGTCCTGATGAAATAATTAGAAGAAGCAATCTGAGGACACATTGTTTGATGAGAGAAGAAACCTTGGCTTTGGTTCTCACAACCATCAGAAGGGAGGATGGAGCCTTGCTTGTGTCCTTTGGCATGCTTTTTCCTTTTTTTCTTTGTAGTTGCAAAGGAATAATTAGTATTTAATAAAATTTGCACCTGCAAGTCATTGGTCAACCATCTTAGCTATGTAATGTATCAGACACAGACAATTCCCTATTTAAAAACAATTATGAAAATAAAATGTATAGAAATTAGTTCTATTTATTTAGTTCTATTATTGACTATTGGTGATCTTTGGTTTAAGAAAGTATAATTAGAGCCGGGTGGTGGTGGCGCACGCCTTTAATCCCGGTACTTGGGAGGCAGAGGCAGGTGGATTTCTGAGTTTGAGGCCAGCCTGTTCTACAGAGTGAGTTCCAGGACAGCCAGGCTAACAGAGAAACCCTGTCTCGAAAAGCCAAAAAAAAAAAAAAAAAAAAAAAAAAAAAAAAAAAAAAGAAAGTATAATTAGACGGGAGATGTTTGGGTATGAAGTATGATACGGTGGTACAAATCTACGGATTTATAAAGAGAGGACACATTTGCATAGCATAATGTATTTGATGAAGCTTCATAGCTTCCTGTCTTTTAAGGATGTTACACTTTACACTGCAGCTGTGTTATCTCAAAGAGGCAAGGCCAGTGAGCGGCAGAAAACACTGTCTAGCAAGACTTCGAGTGTTGCATATGTACCTCACTTATTTTATTTTTATTCCATTGCCATTTAGTTAATTCTGCTTAATAAGCTCCTAAATATCAAAATGTTATATGTCTAATTTAGGACTTTACTTTTATTAGATCAGTTGTTTTTCATGACAAGATTAGAGCAATGTAATGTATTTGTCAAATAGTTTACCAAGGAATTAAATAACTGCTTTGGAACTTAATAATTTTGCTAGTGTATATCCTGCAAATAATATAGTCCTAAGTCAAATATGGTTTTAGTAATTTTATTGGTTGCTGTGCATGTGTATTATAGTATTGTATTTTAATGTTTTGATCTTTTTTATGAAATCAATATTGAAATTACTTAAAAAATATTCTTCATAAATTGGACTCTAGCTTTAGACTTAAAAATTTATTACTAGGTATGAACATTGGAAAATATTCCAATTATTTCTTTAGAAAGTAAACAGTCTGTACTTGGTTTTCCTAGCATGTGTCAGTGACATCCCTGAATATTGAAAATGAAACATTTCTGAGTTGTACCTTTCTTAGGAAAGTAACTTCTTAGGAAGTAAGAGTGGACACAAGAATAAAGAAGCTTTTGAGTGTAGTTTTCCTACTTGTGTTTGTTAGCTTCGCATTTGTAAATCAGTCTCCATGTGTTTTCCACCAGTACTCTCTTCATGATTCTCTTTCTAGAGTATGTTGTCTCTGTCAACTTTTCCTTGCTGACCGTTCCTATTTGCTCTGTTTTCAGGTTGGCTTTATTTACAAACCAGACAGTTCTAAATCTTCGCCAGTCCTCCCTTTACCTCAGACCCTGCTTTTTGGTCAGAATTACTTCTCAGCTTCAGCCTCCTTCAGCTCTCCTTTTGTATTCATCCTCTTTTGTTTTGGGATAGTTGTTCCACATTCTCCTGTTTGTTGCTTCTGGGAACTCTGAAAGAAGTAGTTTTCTTTGCTCTGCTCCTGTGGTGTGTAATGAGAAGAAATGAAAACAGTGCTAAGAGATAGCTGTGGCTCTTTCAAAGTGAGGAAGGTGGGGCACTGACAGATGGAAATGTTCCCAGTGACAATGGAAGGCCTAAAGATTGTGAGGAATATGGAGAAAGTGCCCATCTTAAGTTTTTCAAATTTATTTTTAAGGTTGAAAAATTGCTAGCAGCATTAATATAGCCAGAATGTCAGTGGAAAACCCTGAATACATTCTTTAAAGTTGGGTTAATTTTTATTAAATAACTTATTTAATAAAAATAAGTTTTTTATTTTTCTGTACAGTTTTTGTTATTTTATGACATTATATTTTTGTCTTTTTCTTCTAATTCTTTATAAAAATGGGTCTAATATATATAAACATGTAAATCAGTACGATTTCTTCTTTTAAAGGTTGTAGTTGGTTCCCCTACTCTATGCCACTGTGTGTTTCAACAATCTGTTTAGCAGAATTTTATTGGCAGACTCCATGATCATCTTGTCTAATTAAAATAAAATGTCTAATGCAGTGAATTTGTGTGAATAACTTATTCAGCATTAATCTTAAAATATAAAATATTTGAGATAGAATAGATTTTGTGAGTTAATAAAAAATATTTCAGGTCCACTAAGATGAATAGAGAAAATGTTTTCATAATAAAGTGCTATCTAGAATTTCCTTTTATAGTATCACTGCTACTACCTTTGTAAATATTGGGTTACTAAATTTACTTTCCTATTGTTGGACATATAATACATTTTGAAAAATCAAAGTCAAAGGTACTTAGCACTGTTCTATAACCTTAAAAGCTTGCATGGTTCATTTATATATATTATAACCTTTTAGGGAACTATATAGAAAGAAAAACTTGGGGTGTAGGTGGTATAATTGAAATGTAGATCATAATCTGTTTGTTTTACCAAATTAATTAGGGGTTCTGAGGATACATTTTGAATATTTGTGTATGTTTAGCATTTCGTCCCTTTGTTAGAAATCTCTCAGTGTGACTTGGTTTTAATAGGATGTATCTTGAATTGTGAGCCAATCACTCTTGAAAAGTATTAAGCCCTTTAAACACACTGGTCAGCCCCACAGAGGGAAGCCTACAGGTTTATTAGCACTGCTTGGCCTGAAAGCACAGCATACCCTTTTAGGTTGCACAGCAACAGACTCCTAGCAACCATAATAGATTGAATTTCTAAGAGTGACCAGGCCGGATGTAATAATAAAGCAAGAGGTACAAACAGTTGTCATGGTTTTCTTTTCTCAACAAGCTAGTTTGATTTAGGGAAGCTTAGCTTTTCAAAATTGGGCAAACTTCTAGTAAAACTACTACTGTTTATACATAGGACTTTTGATATTACCATGCCAATAATGGTACCAAAATTTAAGAGACATGGGTTAATAATATGCTTATAATAAAACAAAAGTTAAAAGGATTATTATTTAAAGTTTTCAAGAGGAATGTTTTAAAAGGATGTTATCATAAACTTAAATTAGAATTGGAGCCAGATAATGCTAATATCCTTTTTAAAAATAAAAACTTCATTATATTTATGTTTTCTCTCTTTTTGGTACTCTATTTTAATTTTAATGCAGTTCCCTGTAGTTTTATGTTGTGATGTAATTGAACATTCATATAAAACTTATCATGTTACATATTTCAAAACATTAAAAACCTCAGCTTATTTGAACTGCTTTGAAGTTATAAACCAATTGAAGCAGAGAATTTATTAGTGAAACAATATAGACATATTTAATCTTTCACAGTGATAGGAAAAGCACTGTTTGTCTACAGATGTAATGTGCTCTGACTTCCTCAGCATTCTTTCTGTTTAGACACTGGTGTGTGTGTGCTAATGTTGCTGTGAAAGGGAACTTACTCAGATACAGTCACAGGCTGAAGAAGGATGCTTCCATCAAAGGAAGAGACTAGCTGTTGGAGTTGAGAGTAGTACTGCGGCCTTTGACAGTAGTAAGCTGTAAGTATACACATATGCTAATACCATTGATTTGTTCATCTTTTGTGTTAGCATTTGGAAAGATTGTTAAAGTGGCAGTTGTAGTAAAGACTAACAATTACAGTAAAGAGCAGAAATTAGGTATTTGTGACCTATTATATTTCATTAAAAGACTTCCTTATTAAAATGGCACAGCTTACTCTGATTACTTGACAGCTGCCCAAAACAGATTAGAAAATACAGTTTCAGCTAAAGGTAAAATCAACCTTTTAAGCAAACTCCTAGCATAGGACAAATAATATATAGTATAGTATAAGCCTTTTTAAACAATAAATTTGGGAGAAATGTTTATCAGTGGCTAAATCACATGCTCCCTTAGCATTCATTTAGGAAGAGCACCGACAGGGGGATTTTCCCGCTGAGATGTCTTACAACACTCATCTGAGACTGTACAAGCTTCTCACTAGATAATTGACTTTGAGCAGTGTAGATCTAGAGAGCAGCATGGCTCCCAGTAAGCATTTTCCTACCTTCTTTCTTGTACCCACAACTCAAACTTTGGAAGCTTTATTACTAGGTTATTTCTGAACTTTAGGCATCTTCTTCAAAATAATGAATTGTCTGGTTTTTTTCTAGACAAAGTTTTCATCTTCTATGGCTCTTACTAGCTTCTCTAGTATTTCTACTTGCTTCTGTAAACACACAGTAAACCAATTCTTGTTTCTTTGTCCCTGTCTTCTATCCCATCAAGTATGGGATAAGTACTATAGAACATTCTTTGAGTACCAAATTATACTTCACTGTTGAACACACACACACACACACACACACACACAGACTTAATATGAAACTGATATATACAAAGTTGACTTGTGAGAATTTACAATATTAATAGAAAGCTGCTGTATGTGTATGGAACTGTATAGTTTACACAAAGTCCCAAACTAAGCTGTTTGAGACACTCATGATAATTCCATTTATATATAAGCTGGATCTTCAGTTAAATAAGTACCTGGTAGAAGTTGGAGTGGATAATACCATGAATTGTATCTTACAATTGTGAAGAAAGGGTTATGTACACCATAGATATAGAACCGAGTATGTAATGAGTTTGAAGAGTTCCTTGGTGATGAAATAGACAAGAAAAAACAGAATTTAACACATGGCTAGGATGTTATCAGCCAGTGTACATTTTAGAAGGAGGATCCAGTGTGAAAATTAAAGTGGTCTTTACTGAGATGAATTTGGTAGATGTGTGTAGAGTAGATCGTAGACCTGTAAAACAGGATTCTGGTTTTTAATTCCAAAAGGCCTTGCTTGAACTCCTTCTGTTCTTCTTTTACATTGAATTCATATGTGATGCAGATAACCAGTATTGAATGATGTTGTATTACAAAGTGTGAACAAGTGTAACACCAGCTATATGCTTAGCACTATGACAGTGAGTAATATTGCCAGGGTAGCACTTGACTAGTAAGTACTACTAGAAGTGATGGTGCTATAGTAATCATTATCAATTGTGTTGTAATGAAGATTGAGTCTGAGGAAACATTTGTGTAAAGAGGATATGGGAATCATACCAGTCCCTACATCAATAATGGTCACAGATCATATCCCTACATACTTGAATACTTATCACGAAGTATAATGGAACATGTTTTATCACCGTAACTTGACCAGTTCTTTGTGGGGCAGTGGCAACAGGAGAACTGACTCATCATCTTGGTCCCAAACTATAGTTTACCTCCTACCCCAATGTTCCGGGTGCTTTACTGTAGTTTGCCTGCATGTATACTCAACTAGATAGCCTGGCTCCATTGTTTTCAAGCTCTCTTCTTTACAACTTCTGAGTCTAGAGGTGAGTATCTGCCTCTCTATCTACACTGGGAAGGGTAGTTCATGGCTGCATTACTGTGTGGTCCTCAGGGTCAACTTAAGTAGATTTCTGAGGGGTGAGCATGACACTGAACTGAACAAATTTCTTGACCTATGAGCTTATGCCTGGATAAGATAGTCATAGCTGACATTCAGAAGTGCAAGGAGGGGCTGTAGAGATGGTTCAGATATTAAGAACACTTGCCACTTTTCCAGAGGATACGGGTTCATGGCCCAGCATTACCTGATAGCTTAGAACCATCAGTAATTTTAGTTTCAGAGGATCGGACTCTTTTCTGGCCTCCATGGACACTGCATACATTTGCTGTACAGACATGTGCATGCAGAGTTAGTCTCTCTCTCTCTCTCTCTCTCCCTCTCTCCCCCCGCCCCCTCACACACACACACCACAAGTGCAAGGACTTGGAACACTGATTTCTCTTGTGTGTTGTGAAGATGGTGCTGGAAGTGCCTCTTTGACATGATGATAAATTAGCAGGGCTTCTTCCTGTGTTTGTGAAGTGCCATAAGAATGAAAAGGCTAAAGGATAGCTAGGTTCTTGGTGGCTTGTAGAGCTGCTAAGGAAAACAGTATTTGGGTGCAGTGTGATTGGGACATAACCTTGTATTTGTTGTCACCATGTCTACTAGCATCTAGTCACATTCTCATACGTTGCTAACCACCTTACCAGAGTAAGAAGTTACCATAGAATATAACAAGAGGGAAATAAATTACTGAGAAATCACCCTAGTACTTAGGACACTAGGAAGGACATTTGGTTGACTTGGTACTGTGCCTGTGTACTGCATGTGAGGAACTTTGTATATATGGTGTCTAACATACTTTTATTTGAATTATTGAATATGAACAGGCACTTAAGGAATAAACTGGACTTACTGTTAAAGTGATGGGTGGGAAAGGCAAAATTTCATCAATGAACTAGTGTGGTAGCTGTGCAACTTGCAATCCCTTAAAAGATCTGAGCAATTGAATCACAGTGTGGTGGGAAACAGAGAAACAGCTGTTGTAAACAGAGATATTGTTTATAGCCTATTTGGAGAGGAGGAGTTGGCAAAGATAAACTGACTACAGTTTAGCATGGACTTACGCTCAGAAGATTGACATAGGGAAGGATATTTGGAGAAAATAATTACAATTAAAGGAGTAGGTAGAAGATTTTAAAAGTGTAATTATAAGTCTGTATAATTAATAATTATGTTGCTTAAAATCACTGAAACATGTCACTTCATTTATAATATATACAGTAAACTTCATTTCAGAGAATGTTCCTAGTGTGACAGACATGTCTGATTATGTAGAGTTTAAGTTGTCCATTTTTTTGAGAAAGTGGGTTCATTAATTAGTATAGACTGTTTCATTTTGCTGGATATGACTTATAATCCCCTAGATACACACAAACACCTGTGATTATTTTGTGAGCCTTGTCTTGTCTTTAGTTAGTCCTAAATACATGTATTTAGATTTGCTCCCTGTTCATATAGACTCAGCTGTGCCTGTTTGCTTTGCTATTTTTCCAAGTTTAATGGACCAATATAAAAATTTATGGCAACTGTCACTTAATGTCACTTCTACCTTTGAGGAAAATGAAAACAAAACCAGATCATGCTAGAAAACTGTGTTGCTGTGTATAGTTGACTATAATATACATACTATACTATACTGACCTGTGATACCATGGACCAAATTTATGCCAGCAAAACTAGTCTGAACAGGGTTATACATAGACATAAATGTATGTTGTGGTATCATTGTTATTATAAGTTGACTGTATTAGAAATAAAGAACAGTGATTTCAAATAACTTTTTCTATTTTTCTAGAGATTTCTTTAAAAAACAAAACAAAATCTGGAAATTACTGTGCACATACCTTGTTTTTCTTTTAAAATTTTGTCATATGTTACATTCTGATTGCAGTTTCCTCTTTCTCCACTCTTCCCAGTTCTTCTCTCTTCCCTCTTCCCAGATCCACTCCCCATCCCTTGCCCTTCAGAAAAGCAGGCCTCCCAGGGATACCAACTAAACACAGAATAGCAAGTTCCAGTAAGACTGGGCATAAACCCTTACATCAAGGTTGGACAAGGCTACCTAGTAGAAGGAAGAGGGTCCCAAGAGCAGGTGAGAGAGAGACACCCAACCCTCCCACTGTTAGTAGTCCTGTAAGAACAGCTACAGAACCATAATATATATGCTGAGGACTTAGGTCAGACCGTACAAGCTCCACTGTGCGCTTTAATCCCAGCACTCAGGAGATAGGGACAGGCTGATCTTTGTGAGTCTGAAGCTAACCTAGTCTACATAGTAAAGATCTTATTTTTCTATAAAGTTGGTTATTGTCTGTCATTTTGCTACTGTTTTCAGCCTTATGATTTATGTTTGCTTTACTTTCTCATTTCCAGGAAGTCATATTTAAGATTTGAGCTCATATATAACCTGTTAAGTTTTTCTCATTTTTATTTCTTTAAATATAGAAAATTAGCAGAATTGTTTTCAGCATTGTTCTTTTCACATTGTAAAGCACACATTTAAAAAAATCCCCTTTATTTTTCCTCACCTATATTTGTTTCTGATAATCAAAACATATTTATTCTTTGAATTCTAGTTCATTAAGACATATTCACATTTGCTCCCTGTAAAATCAAACGCAATATCCTTTTTTGCTTAATAAGGAAAAAAAAAAAGGAGATTTAGTCATACAAAGAATACTTTTAAATAATTGAGGCACATGCAGTGATTTAAAATAACCAACAGTTTCAAGATATTTTGAAGATTGTTTTATCTTAATCTGATGTTTTGTTTTGTTTTTAAGCATGTTTGAGCTCTTGGTATTTTTGGCATTGTAGGATAAAGAATCCCTTGGGTTTGGCTGGCGGAAAGACTAGTGGTAAATTGATCATGTGTCATCTATTACCTATGTGACACAGTGAGATACAAAGAGTACTATAGAGATTTGACTGTCATATATAGAATCTCAAGTCTGAATTTTTTTCAAAAGTATCCACTTTTATTTACATTTTGGAATGTGCTTTTTCTTATTTGGTGTTTAAAGTTAATATGGTGAGGAGCTTTATTCTTTCACAACTATATATGTACTAGAAACATTATTAGATTGTGTTATGTAATTCTTTTAAATGCTTCAGGAAACCTGTTTATCCGTGGTGCTATGGAAACTGTAAGAGAACTTCTCTCTGATGTCTATCACCTACCCCCTCTGTCACCTCCAGCTGTCTCAGGTAGGAATAAAGGATGCTGTATTTAAAAATCATGTAGCTATCATTCCGAATTTATAGGAAAGCAATGAAAAAGCATTCAGATCCCTTGATTATGTATGTGACATAATCAAGTACTTTTCAGGCTTAGAGGAATTTAGTGAGATCAAAAATAGAAGATGGAGTCTTCTCATGGCTTTGGTTCCCATGTATCACCCTCCATAATGTCTGGATCCTAAAGTGAGCCAAAGAATTGGATACACTCACTCCATTTCTATACTAGTTACCGTACCAGACACCATGCATGTACTAGAATCTATTTAAGAGTAGAAAACTTCAGTCACTTTATTGAAATTCAGAAGATGGCATGATGGTACTTGGATCAGTAGATCTTACCTATTTGGTGAGTAGTTTGCTACCGTGCTTCTGATGATGTCATAATTCCTCCATTCAATGATGGCTTGGTTACTACAGTTTGGTTATGGGAACCTTTGCTTTCACTGCAAAAAATACCTTTAAAAGAAAGCCTTCTTTTGGCATTCAGAAATGTGAAATGAGCTGAGATGGACGTATGGTGAATGGGAAACTCATCTGGAGGGACAGGCTTTATGTCTGAATACTTATGTCTGAGTACTTACAAGATGAACATCATTGCTCTTGAGATTGTGTGTACATTCAGTGTATTTTCTTATAATCCCAAATTGTTGGAATTTAATGATCAGGCCACTAAGGTTGATAAAAGCTTATTTTTTGCCATTTCTTTCTATAAATGAAATTCAAACAATTAAAATTGCTATTTTCAAGTAATTGTATGGTTTACCTTTTCGTAGGTGGTCTAGTAATGGAATGCTTGTAATGGTTTTAAATGTAGTGTACTTTCCCCCTATCTGATGCTGGTTATTGAACTCTGGGTCTCATGCACATTAGGCAAATGCTCTGAGCTGTGCACCAGACCTAATGTACTTACCTTTTGCTATGGTGTGGATCAGAGCTAGTGTCTTCCATGGGTTAAGTAAGGGGTCTATCCCTGAGCGACACTTAGCATTCAATTTGTCTTTAAGAGCTACCATCTCATGTTTATTTCATAGATTTATGAGCCTTTATATATTTCTAATGAAAGATGTGCTGATAAGGTAGAATCTGTCAAAAGTTCCTGATTCTTTAAATAGCCTTTCTTACTGTGGAAAATCTTCAAGTATAGAGGGAAAGTAAATGCATAGGCTGTGAATCAAAGAACAAGACCAAAGGGAAATAAGAACTATTTCCTCAGGAGGTAAAGAGAAACCAAATCTATACCATACCCCTGTACACACACACACACACACACACACAGACAGAGCAGAGACAGAGACACACAGAAACACACACACATACACAGAGAGACAGAGACAGACACACACAAGAGACAGAGACAGAGACACACACAGAGAGCGAGTGAGAGACAGACAGAGAGAGAGAGACAGAGACAGAGAGACAGATACAGAAAAGCAGAGGCATACAGACAGACAGAAACAAGGCAATAAGGCCTTATTCTGAAGAATAGCTTTGTCTCGGCCTCGGAATTCTTATCTCGGAATTGCTGGGATTACAGCTGTACACTTTGATGTTTTAGCCTCCCCTTCAAACTTGTGTTTTGTAAATGTCCTCCAGAGGTTGCACCAAAAGTTCCCTTGTACATTTTTAAGATTTTATCATGGATATAAGGATATAAGGATATCATGGATGTACGGTTTTAAGAATGGTGATTAATTTTGTGTCTAAGCCCTCACAACATGATTTGGAACTTAAGTATAGTATGCATTTATATATAGGAATTTTATTTTAAGAGCTATGATTTTTATCAAAGTATATCTAAAGCACTAGCTCTTTCAGATATTTTCCTTGGATATGTTGTAATTTTCTTATACTTTTCAAATATTGCAGTTGTTAATCAAATCAATCTGATATTCTTTTACTTACTGAGAATATCTGACTGTAGACATTATATATCTAATAATTACACAAACTTATGCAAATTTGTAAAAAGATTCTGGTTGCAGTATATTTTTAGAGGTAATGTAAAGTATATAAATCAATGAGCAGGCTAGAGAAGTCCTTT
The DNA here is from genome assembly GCF_008632895.1 of Mastomys coucha. NCBI lineage: Eukaryota > Metazoa > Chordata > Mammalia > Rodentia > Muridae > Mastomys > Mastomys coucha. The sequence continues at coordinate 159,256,948 of NW_022196904.1, read as the reverse complement.
CTTTAGGAAAGTAGTGGAGGAAGCATCCTAAAGTCATCCCAAGGGAAGAAGCAGGGAACAATATTACATGTCTGTCCTTAAACCATTTTTCCTATTGCTCTGATATTTAGACTTTCTTTAGTTTTGGTGGCACTAATCTCTGTTGTAAATGAAATGAATAAGGTTATTGGGAGAGGGAATGGAGGAAAGGAAACAAGTTTATATAGAGGTCAGTAATTATAATTTATATAGTAGGTCATAATTTATAGATTTTTAAATTTTTGTTTGTGTTTTTTTTTGCTGTGTGTGTTTGTGTGTATGTATTTGTGTGTGTAGTATTAGTAAGAACTTGCTGTGTGTGGCTGGTTGGTTTATGGTGTAGTCATTGGCTTCTTGTAAACGGAGAAGCAGTAGCTGACTGAGAAACACAATTCAAGCAGTGCAGTTTTTACGTCAGTGATGTAACTGTGAAGTATGATATGATTCTATTCTGTTCCACATATTAGGGACTTTGAAACTGCTTTGAAATTAAAGCAATTCTGCAGGACCCATGTTTGTGGGATCACTGGTAGTCAGGCTCCGTCTGCAGAGTAGATGTGTCTTTTCTTTCACATGGGCTCATGCATTACAAAGTTTCAGCCATTCACAGCTCTATATAGTTGCCTATAGATGAGGAGTAGCTAACTAGATCTCTTTTTGTTCTTATTTATTTTGGTATGAGTGGTGATCAGTGTTATATATACTGCTTCTTTTCTTACTGGTGATTGTGGATCTAGATAATAAAATGTAGACTCTAGATATTCCTTTCTCTTTTTTCTCTTTCTTTCTTTCTTTCTTTCTTTATTCATTCCTTTTTCTTAATGAATATTTCCTTGACTTTACATACTCTATAGGGAATAAAAATAAAAAAATAAAAATGAAAAAAATCCGGGCCTGTAGTAATTTTTAAGATACTAATTTAAAATATGTAAGTAGAAAAAATTGCTAAATGTAAGAGTCCTGTGTGAACTATTTAACATTTAAAGTACAGAGTAACATAGTTACTTCTTATGGCATTTAAAGTGCTCCTTGGATGTCATAACAGTAGTCCTGGCAGTTACATCTAGTTTTGACAGGGTAATTTTCATGAGCTACTCTCTGTTTACAGAGTGAAAATGCTGGATCATGATAATCTTCAGAAATAGTGGTAGAAGTTCTAGGAATGACTCCTTTTTCACATCAGAGAATTGTAGAGTCTTTCATATGTAAGTTTAACCTTGGGTTTTCATGATACACAAACATGCACTTGGTTCTTACTGTATTGTAATAATCTATGAACTGTCTTATCTACAAATACAGAGAAAATCTTAAAATCAGTGATTTTTCCAAACCATAATGAAATTTAATAAGGGGTAAGTGTAAAACACACAAATTCAAGTTAAAATAGCTATTTAGACTAAAATTTAATTCAGTTGTTTAGACTCAATTCATTCTACAGATTGACTCTGTATCTGGAGTTTATGTTCTAAAAGGCAGTGACATCTGTTTTTCTGAAATTGGTTCATGAGCTTTTAGTTTAATGTGCTAAGCTGAACACCCCTAGGTGATACATTCAGTGATATTCTCCACAGTCCATTCTGGACATGGAGTGATTGACAGTGTCCCCCAAATGACAGCAGAATGCTCTGGATAGGAGTGAGCAAAGGTTTGCACCACAGGGGTGCTTCTTAATGCAGGTGACTCAAATTTGTAATCCAAGTAATTTGCATTTCTCTTTTTTCATTGTTAGAATCTTTTCTTCTAAAACTAATGATGTGGATAAAAAAGAATTAACTTATTTCTTTGAAAACCAGACCTATTTAGAACAAGCTTAAGTTTTAGAAAGGGCAATTTTATTTTGTCATAAAGAAGACCCTCCTTAAAGGTCCCTAAATTTTAGAGGAGTTAGACAGATATTTCAAGTGTTTGGTAACTTACATCCAACCATGTCTTCAAGACTAAAGGATTAGTTATTCACCTAAAGAGTAAGTGTATTCTTTATGTCTCTGTTAAGTTTAAGGGTTTCATTATAATCATGCTACCAGCTACTTGGAAGAATAATGCTGTGCTTATGACTAAAGATGATATGTGCAATTTATGGAGATATGTAAATTATTTCCTCATATTAAGATTTAAAACTGTAAGTGGATTTGAGTTTATGGTACTAAAATTCCTTTATTGTATAAAAGAAATTCCATGTTGGGCCTGGAGAAATGCCGCCCTTGCAGAGGGCTCATGATCAGTTCCTGGCACTCATATGGCAGCTCACAACTGACTGTGACCCCTGTCTCAGGGACTCTGCCTCCTCTTGGCCTCCTTGGCACCAGATTTTCATGTGGCAGACTTAATATATGTGTTTGTGTGTGTGTGTGTGTATATATACATATATACACACACATATACATGTATATATGTATATATAAATAAATATTCATATACATAGAGATTAAAAATATTTTAAAAAATCCATGTTATTTTGTATGTTTTAAAAATACTTGATAAAAATTCTTGATAAAAGAATACAGAAGAGGCCATAACTAGTAAGGAAGAGGCTGAAGCAGTGCTCCCCATCAGCTGTTTTGGATAGTCCTGCATCTTATGTGGTAACTAGTTAGCATTTCAGAGCACTGACATCTAATAGGTGCTATGTTAAATGATGCTCTGCGTCAGGCACTGGAGTGAGTACCTCCTTAAGCTCCTATAATCTTCACATTAACTCTAAATTTCAAGATCACTTCATTATATAGATTCATTCTTTGCACTTCTTGTCACTGATTTATTACTTGTAAGCCAAATTGTCATTAAAACTGCTCAGTTTTTTAACTGCTAAAAAGAAAAGGTTTCTAGAGATGTGACTCCGTGTATAGCATGGGCTTGGTGTACAGGAGGCCCTTGAGTCTCAAGGACACATATACATGAACACAAATTCTGCTGTGATCTTTTTGTAGTTGTATGTAAATGTAAGTTTTTCCCAGATGATATTGTGGTATTATAACATGACTTATGACTTATGAAAACCTCACTCTCTAGCCTTGGTTGGCATGGAACACTCCCTGTGTAGCTTAAGTTGCCCTAAAGTTTTCAGCTTTTCTGCTTTAGCCTCTCAGTGGCTATGTTTACAGGATTTTGCTGTCATACTCAGCAAAGGTAGAAGTTGAGAGGATGGAAGAATAGGAAGAATACTTTCAGCTATGAAGCCATTTATAAATGTGGAAGGTGACACACTGCTTGCAGTGATGAAAGTATATTGCTCTGTGCCTCAGTTTCTTTTTCTGTTGCTTTTTAAGAACAGGTTGCCCTGAGGCGTGAAGTTTAGGTGTGTTCCTTTCAAACTGAGCCTTTCTTAGGTGCAGTCTTGCCCTCAGGGTTCCTTACTTATTGTCCCAGTGTCGAGGAAGGTTTCTTTAATGATGCTAATATCTTTAAAGAGTTGCAAATGCACTGTCATATTATTATTATTATTATTATTATTATTATTATTATTTGGCTCTTCTTGTTGCTCTCCTTGTGTATATGAACTGAGAACTCTGAGCAATAATCACAACACAGCCTCAATGTTATCCTAGCTTGAAATTTCTGTCAAACAACTTCAATCATTACTTTTGAATTCAACTTCACTCTGGTTCTTGGGACATTGGTAGACTACTGGCAAATTCTTTGACAGAATAAAACTTAAATGCCCTCAAGCTCTGTTCCCAATGAAGTCCTGTCCTCCACTTAAACCTTATGAGCCAGGCCTTGACAGTCAGCATTTTTGTTTAAAACTCCCACTAGAATAGTCCATTTAAGCTCTGCTGATGGAATTCTAGAAGTTTTAGCTCTTTTTTTTATTATTTTATTTATTTACATTCCAAATGTTGCCCCCCTTCCCAGAGTTCTTCACCCCCTCCCCTTTGCCTCTGAGAGAGTTTTCCCTTACCCCTCTTCACCCACTCCCTCACCTTATCTCCCCAACCCGCTTCCCTGGGGCATCAAGTCTCTACAGCATTAGGCCCATCCTCTCCCACTGAGGCTAGACAAGGCAGTCCAATGCTGCATATCTGTTGGGGGTCAGAGACCAGCCAATGTAAGCTCTTTGGTTGGTGGCGTAGTTTCTGGGAACTCAGAATACTGTTGGTCTTCCTATAGGGTTTCCATCCCCTTCAGCTCCTTCAATCCTTCCCCTAACTCTTGATCTGGGGGCCCTGACCTCAGTCCAATGGTTGGCTCTAAGTAAGTATTTGTCTCAGTCAGCTGCTGATAGAGAAGCCCATGCTAGGCTTCTGTCTGCAAGCACAACATGGCATAGAATAGTGTCAGGGTTGGGTGCCTGTGCATGGGATGGATCCCAAGCTGGGCTGGTCACTGGATGGCCTTTTCTTAAGTCTCTGCTCCATTTTTTCCCCTGCATTTCTTTTAGTTCCAAACTCCCTCCTCCTTCTCCTCCTCCTCTTTCTTTTTTTTTTGAGAGTCAAGACCTACATGGTCAAGTTTATCAGGGCAGCAACCATACTTTTAATAGTTTTGGTCTTAGTTACTCTTATGTTGGTGTGATAAAATACCTTGAAAAGAGTAATTTATAGAGGGTTTATTTTAGCTTTCAGTTCCAGAGAGAGATGGTCCCTCATAGAATCATGCATGTGACAGGAGCAAGAGGCTGGTTAGTCACACTGCAGCCACACATAGGAAGTTGAGAGTGAACCAGAAGTGTGTCCTGTTAACTTGTAAGTCCCATGTGCTGTGACCCACTACATTCTGTGACTTACTTCAGTCAGTGAGGCCTGCCGCCTAAAGGGGCCACAACTTTCCTGGCCAGCAATTTCAACTGGCAATCAAATGTTCAAACAAGAGTCTATGGGGGAACATTTCATATTCGAGTACTGTGATTTCGGTTTTAGTAGATATATATAAAAATATGATTTTGAAGAAAAGATAATACCTTTATATGTGAAATTTAGTTACCTTTAATGTTTTTTTAGTGTATCAGACAAATATTTATTGGGGTCTATTTTATTTTTAAAGATTAAAGATAGTTTTCCCACTTAGTACTTGATATAAAATGGGGCAACAAGTTGTAGTAGTGTTGATTACTTATAGTAAAATTTGGCATAATTTTAGCAAATAACATAATATTTGACATGAGATAATTATGATTATAATTTATTGTTAGAATGGAGTGTGTATAGATTGAATGAACTTAGTATTTACTCATGTAAATACTACTTATATTTTTATAAGTTTATACTTTTGAGAGCATTTTTTGGCTTGCTTATACTACATTTCTTATAAAATATGGCACATATAATTTTGCCTAGTATATAAATGAAGAGCTGATATATTGAGAGATTAATTGACTTGTCCATGGTTGTTTGGCTTATGAGTGATTTATCAAGTTTCATGTATAATTACATTTTTAACTGAACCTACAGTGGCCCTTACTGGGAAGGAGCCAAGCATAGAGTCCAACTGTAATTGTTGTCCTATTCAGCTTTACCAATTCCAGAGTTTTTTATATTTATTTTCATTCTGATCACCTTAATGTACTTAATGGCTCAAATGTTGCCGTAGTTTGGTACATTGGTGGGATTCAGAACTCTTGCAGAGTCTGTTTTCTTTCCATTTGAGCTTTAACAAATATGTAAAAGAATATTTCACAGTAGAACATAGAATTCGATCTGTTCCAGGTGTATATGTAAACTTTAGGAGGGTCTGGCAGCTTCAGTGTTTGTTTCTAAGAGACTGAATCTTATAACAAATCTCACTAGCCTTCTAGAACAACCATGTGAAAGGTTGGGCCAGTGGAAAGGGAGTCTGGGAAAGCATCTGCGGAGCAAAGCCGCTTAGCTCTCAGTCTCTTAGAGCTACCCAAGCCTCACCTGCACATGGGAAGCAGTCACATGATCACCCGCAAGCTAGAACCTCTGCCTCAAGAGTAACTACAGAGTATAAAATGAGAATTATTTTGAGTTAGTTAGTTTTGGTTTAGTTTGTTGTCACAACAGAGAAAATACCCCCAAACATTCTTGAACAGGTATTGAATTATTTTTCTCCTACTTGGATAGTTTTAATTTTAATGTGGATTATATAAGCATAATATTAAGAGAAATAATAATAGATAAATAATTATTTTCCAGAATTAGTTTTTATTTGACTTAACTCCACAAGTTTGATCAAACTTGTGTTAATCTGTAGAAAACCCCTTTCTGTATGGGGTCTCCTTAGAGCAGTCTGGGGAAAGAGAGCTGCCTGTAAACAGGCCTGGGCTGGCTTGTCTTTGTTCTGGAGCTCTTCATTGTCTCTTATAGGGCTGTCTACTGTGTCTTCAGGTCTGTTCTCTCCTCTCTATACTCCTTATTACAGATCCCTCCCTCCTCCTCCCCCTCC
>NW_022196904.1:159243420-159250578 GCF_008632895.1 Mastomys coucha | reverse complement strand
GTGTGTGTAAATTTCTTCCTTTCAAGTTGAATTGGCTTACCAAGTAAGGGAAGACGAAGCAGCCTTTCCTTTTCACTGAGCCTTTTCTGTTTTATAGAAAGAATTTGGGAGGTCATGACCAAGCCAAGACCCCAAACCACTTTTACTTTAGTAGAAAAAAAGGATGCAGTGTGATAAAGCTTTGCTTATGGGCGGATTTTATTTCTTTGGAAACAAGTTTTTGTTTTTTCTTTTAAACACTTTAATAAAAATTTCCCAATAATTTGTCCCTATAGATAAGAGTCAATGAACTAAAATTTGCAACCAAAATTCCTAAAACCAAAAAGAAGTTTTAAAATATAGAGCATGGTCAACTTCCATAGTGATGAAGAATAGATAAAAAAACCAAAAATATATATGAATAAAATAATGAAAATCAAGCTGCCTCTAGGATTCTGATAACTCACAACATTGGAGAACTTACTGAAAACAAAATGACTGGTCAAGAGAAAGTGACTGACAGAACCTTTGAAACATGAGGTCTCTGGAACTTAATACTTCCATCGTCCTTTTACTCCACCCTGGCAGCATAGCTAAAATCTGTCAACTGAACAGGTTTGAATGACAGGGAAGAAGAGAAAAGGAGAATATGAATCTCAGTGCTTTTGGAGCTCCATTAAAATGAACCTCCATCCCGAGAGCATAGTTAGTACTTTGTCTGAACCTTGGAGAACTATTCTCAGAGAACACTTGGCTAGATGGTTGACTTCGAACTGTGCTTGGAGAAAGAAAAAAAACTCTTTCTCCAGCTATTACAGAGACAATAGTAAACCCTTGACAAGATCACTGCTGTTGAAGGCTATAACTTCACTTGGTACAAACCAGAGCCTGGTTAGGAATTTTAAAGCAAGTCCTGGAGAACTGGCCAACTAGAGAAAGGTTGGAAAGTTCTGACATGTTCCATGATATGTAAAAGTATGCTTAATACATAAGGTTGTGATGCTTGCCTAGGAGAGATCTAAAAAACTGTCATCTCTGGCTTATCTAAGGCTCTGTGTCATTAAGAAGTGAAAGCAAGAGCTTTTAAAATAAGCCCTTCAAAGCTGGAATTGGCACTTGATAAAGGACCTTCCCCAAAGGATGGAGCACACATAGCAGGGCAGTTAGAATCATCTGACAGTCATTGAACACTATTGTAGTGACATAAGCGTGACCACTTGGAAGCCTCGCTTACAAGTTAAAACCAGGAATTGAAAAGTTGGTGGCCATATACAGGTAATCTAAACTGTAAAAAAGTTCTTGAAAGTGTTACGCTAGTACCATTTGGAAAACAAAAACAAACAAAACACAGGTACATAGGGAGGACAGTGCCTCCAGGATTCCAATACAGGTGTGTTAAAATATGCTTCATAGCTGGGCGGTGGTGGCGCATGCCTTTAATCCCAGCACTTGGGAGGGAGAGGCAGGCAGATTTCTGAGTTTGATGCCAGCCTGGTCTACAGAGTGAGTTCCAGGACAGCCAGGGCTACACAGAGAAGCCCTGTCTTGAAAAACTGAAAAAAAAATTAAAATATGCTTCATAAAATGTCCAGTTTTAAGCAAAATATTTAAACTTCAAAGAAATATGAAATATGCCAGGGAATTTATCAAATGGTAAAAGAATTTACCTTTTAGACAAGAAAAAATAAAAGCAGTTTATTTAATATTACTGTTACAGCAATAGATACAGCAATAATCAAAGAGCTACTTGCATATGATAATTTGATACAGGGAAGTGACATCTCTCACATGGGGTTCTCAGGAAGGTTGACAGCTAAGTTACAGTACTTAGGTTGGAAGACATTTCATCATTATATGGAAAAGACTGTTCACTAGAAGTTTTGTATCTAGCCAAACATTTTTTTACTAAAATTTTTAAAAATATTTTTATTAGATATTTTCTTTATTTACATTTCAAATGATATTCCGTTTCCTGGTTCTGTTTCTCCTTGAAAAAACAAAACAACCCTATTCCTACCCCCTCTTCTTGCTCACCAACCCACCCTCTCCCAGTTCCTGGCCCTGGCATTCCCCTACACTGGGGCATAGAACCTTCACAGGACCAAGGGCCTCTCCTCCTCCCATTGATGACTGATTAAGCCATCCTCTGCTATACATATGCTGTTGGAGCCATGAGTCCCACCATGTGTACTCTTTGGTTGGTGGTTTAGTCCCTGGGAGCTCTGAGGGTACAAATTAGTTCATATTGTTCCTCCTAAGGGGCTGCAAACTCCTTCAGGTCTTTGGGTCCTTTCTCTAGCTCCTTCATTGGGGACCCTGTGCTCAGTCCAATGGATGACTTTGAGCCTCTACTTTTGTATTAGTCGGGCACTGGCAGAGCCTCTCAGGAGACAGCTATATCAGGCTCCTGTCAGCCAGCACTTGCTCATATCCACAATAGTGTTTGGGGGTTATGATTGAATATGGAAAGGATTCCCAGGTGGGGCAGTCTCTGGATTGTCCTTCCTTCAGTCTCCACTCCATAGTTTGTCTCTGCAACTCCTTCCATGGGTATTTTGTTCCCCCTTCTAAGAAGGATCGAAGTATCCACACTTTGGTCTTTCTCCTTCTTGAGTTTCTTGTGGTTTGTGGATTGTATCTTGGGTATTCTGAGCTTCTGGGCTAATATCCACTTATCATTGAGTGCATACCATGTATGTTCTTTTGTGTTTGGGTTACCTCACTCAGGATGATATTCCCCAGATCCATCCATTTGCCTAAGAATTTCATAAGTACATTGTTTTTAATAGCTGAGTAGTACTGCTATCCAAACTCTTAAAAAAATAGAAGACATTTCCAAATAAGCAAAACCTAGAAGAGTTTGTCACCAGAAGACCTCTATAAGAAACTGTAAGGGGAGTCCCAATAGTTCAAATAAAAGAGCACAAGATGACACATGAAATAAAGAGCAATTGTAAAAGTGACAGGAAATCTATGTAGGACAGGTATGTATAAAAATACATATAATATAATTCTGCTTCTAGTATTCTCCAAACTACAGTTAACATAAGCAAAACTAAAAAAATTATAATTTGATAATTTAATCCTCAAAATTATAATTTAGAAAAAATACTAATTATAATCTTTAAGGAGACTACTAAGAAAATAACTCAAAAAATATAGTAAAAGAAACAACACAGGTGTGTGAAAATATACTAGAAAGTATTTAACACAGTAATGAAGACCTTAGAACTGAAGATATTAAATAGCTCCATCATATATTCTCATAAATGAAGATAGTAATCCTACAGGAAATTTAGGTTTATAAAACTGATACATAATTTGTGTGTAATTTTTAAGCACTTTTTCTTCCAATTACGTTTGTTGTTTGTGGGATACAGAGTGTGTGTACATGAGTCCAGCTTCCTGTGCATGCTAGAAGAGGAAGCTATGCGTCCTGGAGCTGTAGGTAACAGGTCACTGGGACACACTTGTTGGGTCTGGGACTCAAATTCAAGATCTGTGTTAAAAGCACTATATGCTTTTACCTGCTAAGGCATATTTCCAGTACCTTCCACCGTAATAAAGACAAATTAGAAAGAGAAATTTTAAGGAAATGGAATTATTTACAGTTTGGTCAAACCTGGGGGTGAAAGGCTTGCTTTTATTTTCTTGCTTTTCCTAAAGCAGGGCCACATCTTTCTAGAAAAGATGAAAACCATTCATGTTAGTTTTCCTGTCAGAACTGTGAATCCCTCCCTTCGAGTAAAGCTTCTCTGGATGGCACCCAGGCTTTAGGCACTTCACCCATCATGAGCTTCATGGAGAAGCTTTAATTCTTTGGGCTTGTTGGATTAGCAGTCTCAATAGTGGAAGAGGGGAGCACATTTGTCTTGCTTTGTACTGGCTTATCTCCTGTCAAGGCTCCAGTGAAGGTTTATGGTGAGAGTAATGTATGAATTTTCTATGTTAAACAATATGCTCAGATAATTTTTGAAGAGAAATGCTACCTATGGAACATATCAGTTCATTGATCAGTAGTTTATGAGATATTTCTCAATGGATTTTTATGAAAGATAAAATGGATAAAATATGACAGAGTGCATAGTGGTTGTATATTTTGTATCCCACAAGTGATGGGAAACACTGAGCACATTCGCTGTTACTCAGAATATTATCCTAATGCTGCAAATTACCATTTGTTTTCTTTTTATTTTTGAGGAACATTATCATTTTTAATGGTCTTCCTACAATATTTGCTAATATATTGCTGTTTCCTGACTCACCAGTAGAATATTGGAGCTAATATTGTTCCTAATTTGGAAATTAGAAAAGAAAATCTAAATATAATAGTATAAAAATGAAACATACATTCTCATTAACATTTTAAAGTATAAATGAATTCTTTTGGTTGTGACCCAGGTCTTGTCTTGTAGTTCCAAAAACATCTGCAATCATCTGTGCTCATAAGAGGTCTAGTTTTATGCTTTGTTTCATGACTCTGTACAGGAAAGATAAAAATTCATAAAGCAAGGTTCCCAAAGGTCTAGGAGCAAATAATACTGTTGTGCTTGGCCACAAATGTGAGTGAGTATTTGGGATCAAACTTGAGGTGCTTACTGAAACAGAGAATGTAGGCTGAGTTTCTCTGTGGTATGTCAGTGTGGTCAGACAGGAAATGGTGGGTGTGAGGTCACGCCCCATGCTGGGTAGATGAAAGCTGATAAACTGCTCTCCATTTGTGTGTCTTTCTATTAGGTATATGCATTTCTTTGGCTCATTTATTTAATCCAGTGCATGTGTTTTAGATACTTGTTATTACGTTCCAGGGATTGAAACTTGTTTTTAATAATTCTCAGTCAGCATTACAGAGGAATTAGAGAACCCAGCAGTTCATGGGGAGAAGTATTAGAAATCCAAGCAGGGGGCTTTGTAGCAGCTGATAATTTAAAGAAGGAAGACATGCAAGCCTTTCCTGGCCAAGAGTGCAGCCTTTGCCCAGCTCTGAAGTTTGCTGTGATACTGGGGAAACAGTTGTATGTGGTATCCTATCTACTACCATGCCAGAAAAGCATTGGTCCCCTCTAAGAGTCATAGATTGGCCTTATGAGTTGAAAATATTGTTCTTTCGCAATATGAAAATTGTTGGATGGAGTTTTTATTGAGATGATTTTTTATTTTATTTTCCCTTTCTTTTTAAAAAGTTTGTTTGTTTGGTTGGTTGGTTGTATGTTTTATCAAGTATAGACTCCAAATCCAAATGATTGGATTCAAAGATAAGCTGTGATTTTATATTTGAATTCCATTTGCTCTCTGGAGAAGTATTTATAATAGTAATAAAAAAATAATATCAGACATGTCAAGCTGGCAAGCTGGCTCAGCAGATAAGAGTGCTGCTGCCGAGTCTGGAACTCTTCTGTGTTGATCCCTGGAATCATGTTGTAGAAGGAAAGACCAGCCTCCTGGGCATTGTCTCCTGACTTCTGTGCACATGCTTAGTGTTCTAGCTTCAGCCTGTTGCTCTGATGCAACACAAGACTTAAAGCAACTTAGGGGAGGGAAGGATTTATTTTCCTAATACTTCTAGGATACAGTCCATCAGTGAGGGAAGTCAGGGTAGGAACTCAATCTAGAACTTGAAGCAGAAACCTTGGAGGAACATTGCTTGTTCTCTGGCTCTCTGGCTCACATTTAACTTGGTTGCTTAACTGTTTAGGGCTACCTGTCTAGGATTTGTACCACCCACAGTGAGCTGGGCTTCCTATATCAGTTAAAATTAAGACAGTTCACTAGAGACACTATTATATTAGTTAAAATAAAGACAGTTTACTAATGACATGTCCGTAGGCCAGTCTTCCTGAGTCAATCCCTTAATTAAGGCTTTCTTCTTAGATGACTCAGGTGTATCAAATGGACAGTACAAGGTAACTGAGAGATTGGGGGTACACATATATACACAGACATACATGCACATACACATATGCACTATAAACATTTAATGTCATAGAAAACTAATGAAAACTAAGAAAACTAATGAATACTAAGAAAACAGTTATTGAAATTAATAATGATTATAATTTGAGTAGTAATTGTGAGCCAATTATGTATATGCATGTATCTGCATACTTGTGTACCTGTGTCTGTATCTGTCTACCAGGGTGCTGTTACTTAGAAATCATAGATGGGAACATTGGGATAAGAGATCTGGTGACATGCCTCAGGTCGTTTCATGGAGGTGAAGCTTGGATTTGAATTGTCACTAAAGACCAACCTTTTCAATACTACTTTATAATTTTACACATTAATATCCGGGGCTTTAGTATTCCTGGCTTGCTTTCAAAAACCTTCCTTCTTCCTGTCAATTCCAGAGATAACATTCAATAACTTGACAACAGTGACCTTTCTAAACAAATGTAGAGTGTTACAGAACCAGATGGCCCAAGATTATATTTTATTTTTCTGGCTCAAAATAAATTGCCTGCTCTACATTTGATAAAGTCCAAAAGAAAAAGGACCCCTCTGTATCCCAGGACTTCATCAGGCCTCGTGGCCAGCCAGTGCCCTTTAGCGGGAGCCAGTCAGAAGCATAGAACCCATGTCTTTATTCTGCAGTTTAGATCAGTCTAATGAAAGGGCAAGAAGCAGGGTTTATGACATGCAAATATTCTGTTCTTTAGTAATCATTATGAATTTAGTAGAAGGGTTCTGAGGAATTGGCAGATAGTTCTATGATTTTGTTACAACGTTATGAGCAAGGGGATGTCTGATTTATAATTTTATAAACCTGCATGCTATGCATCTCTTTTTGGTGTCTGTTTTTCTTTGGGAATTTTAGGAAGGTTTTCTGAAAACCTAAAGAAAATATATTTTCTTTATTGCATGTGTACAAGTAATGCTTGTTTGCATGTGTGTCAAGGCATATATGTAGATATCAGAGGAAAACTTTGCAGGCTCTGTTTCTTTCCTTTCATTTTTATATGGTTCAGGGGATTGAACTCGGGTCAGCCAGCTTACATTGCAATGGGCCTTTACTTGTTCAGCCATTTTACTTGCACAAAAACTTTATTCTTGACCATTCACATTGTGAATGAGCATTTTCTTGGCAGTGTTACACAAACATTCTTAGAAACTAATTTTGCCGGGCGGTGGTGGCGCACGCCTTTAATCCTAGCACTTGGGAGGCAGAGGCAGGCGGATTTC
>NW_022196904.1:159240443-159243066 GCF_008632895.1 Mastomys coucha | reverse complement strand
AAAAAAAAAAAAAAAAAAAAAAAAAAAAAAGAAACTAATTTTACAGTAGATACATAAAGTGGTCTGTCATACATAATCATAATCATACCTCTACAAGCTTAGTCACTCTTAAAGAATTTCAGGCAGGGAAATACCAGGTTACATGGGGTGGACATAGAAATGATTAAAGAATTGAAGAAGTCATGTTTATCATCACCCAGAATACATGATGAAAACACACACTAGACTTGGAATTGGGAGACCTGTGTCCAAGACTTGGCCTTGCCAGCCAGGTAGTGGTGGTACATGCTTTTAATCCCAGCACTTGAGAGGCAGAGGCAGGCAGATTTCTGATTTCGAGGCCAGCCTGGTCTACAGAGTGAGTTCCAGGACAGCCAAGGCTGTACAGAGAAACCCTGTCTCCAAATACCAAAACCAAATATATATATATATGTGTGTGTGTGTGTGTGTGTGTGTGTGTGTGTGTGTGTGTGTATACATATATATACATTTTATATATATTTGATTATATATTTGATTATATAAGTGATTATAATTGGTGCTTTTTACACAGTGATGTTTAATATATAAAAAGTGTCCCAAATGTCTGTTGTACTACTGGTCAGTGAAACTAAAATGTATGCTCACCTTCATAACCACTGCCTTAAAGGACATCACATCTATTATTTTGGAATGCAAACATGCTTATTGCTACATCAGTGCATAGAAAGTTGAATACATATAGCCACCAAAAAAGAAAAGAATGTCCAATGGAGTTGAAACTAGAAATCTATTAGCTTTCTATCTTCTTCTGTGACTCATACTCCCTTGCCTGCACTCTGTCCGTCCTCATCACTCAGCATCATCCTCTCCTGCTCTCTTTTCTAAGTGTTAGACTGCACCCTCACATCTGTTACATAAAGACACATGCACTTACAGACTAAGATCCACTAGTGAAGGAGAGCCGCTGGTTTTCTTCTTCCTGAATTCACTTCCCTAGATATACTTTCCAGGCTCATCTATTTTTCTGCAAATTCTATTTTTCTTTATAGCTTAACAATGTCCCACAGTGTATTATATACAATTTCATTATTGTCTGTTGATGGATGTCTAGACTGTAACTGTTGTCTTGCTATCATGAATAGAGCAGTAATTCATAAATCTTTGTGGTAGGTTATGGAGATATTTGGGCATATGTCTCTTTAAAAAAGATTTGTTTATTTTTATTTTATGAATGAGTGTTTGTCTGAATGTATGTAAGCATATTGCATGCATGCCTGTTGCTTGTGGAAGCCAGAAGACATGTATCCCAGGATCTGGTGTTCCAGTGAGTGGTTAGCCCACCAGTGCTTGCACTGGGAACTAACCCTGAGTCCTCTCGAAGAGCAGAAAGTATTTTACCGCTGAACCATCATCTCTCCAGGTCATTGTTTTGAAAAAAAAAACAAAAAACCTTAAACTTAAATTTCATTTATGTATTTGTTTGTATGTGTGTTTGTGTGTGTGTGTACAAGCTTACTTGCACTAGGGTACTTGTAGAGCCAGGAGGCCAACCTTCAGGAGTTGGTTTTGTCTTCCCACTTCTTAGTCCTGCGAATTAAACTCAGTCTTGGAAGCAAGTACCTTTATATGTTTGGCCATCTTTCTATCCTTGCCAAGTGTTTTTCTTTATTAAAAGTAAGCTAAGCATCTTGGTTCATGGCTGTAATGTCAATATATATGAAACTGAGGCAGGATTGTGAGTTAAAGGCTAGTCTGGGCTGGTTAGCAAGTTCCAGGCTCTCCTGGGCAACATAATGAGGATTTATGCAAACTACAGAGGAAGAGTTAGTAAACTGATAGATTATAGTGAGATTTATCCATACCAAACTAGAGAACAGGAATTAGGAAGCTGATATATCGCAGTGAGGATTTATGCACACCAAACTTGAGGACAAGAGTTAGTAAACTGATTTATCCCCTTCTACTTTTTGTCATTCTAGGAGCTTGAGCATGAAGTCCTCTGTGTGGGCCCTTAGTTGCATATTTCTATTTACCTGCCACCTTGTCTGTTTTAATCCTATTTTGTATTTCGTATTTTTATATTTTATAATTTTTCCCATACTTTTTCATAATTTGTTACATTCAAATCCATTTAGAATAAGATTAGACTTATACAAACTATGTAAACTAATCACTTTACAGGACTCAGAAAGTTCTTTGTTGAAACACTAGGCTGAATTATAATTTTCTTATTAAACTAATAAAATTTATTTTAAAATAAACAACTCAGTATTGACATTTTTATGTCATCAAAATAATTTATAATATTTAAATACCTCATAAATATACATGATACCTTCTGAAGCTAAAAGTAATATGCACCCAACCAATTTTTTATTAGATATTTTCTTTATTTACATGTAAATTTCTCCTTTCCCAGTTTCCCCTCCAAAAAGCAAAGAAACAAACAAAAACAACAAAAACAAACCCCTGTTGCCTTCCTCCTCCCCATGCCTGCCACCCCACATTCTCCCACTTATTGGTCCTGGTATTCCCCTACACTGAGGCACAGAACCTTCACAGGGCCGAGGTCTTCTTCTCCTATTGATGATCGAATTTGCAATCCTCTACTATACACATGCTGCCAGAACAATCAGACCCC
>NW_022196904.1:159238730-159238955 GCF_008632895.1 Mastomys coucha | reverse complement strand
ATTTTTACTATATTAATCCTGCCAATCCATGAGCATGGCAGATCTTTCCATCTTCTGAGATCTTCTTCTATTTCCTTCTCCAGAGACTTGTTCTTGTCAAACAGATCTTTTACTTGCTTAGTTAGAGTTATACGGAGGTATTTCATATTATTTGTAACTATTGTGAAGGGTGTTGTTTCCCTAATTTCTTTCTCAGCCTGATTATCCTTTGTGTATAGGAAGGCC
>NW_022196904.1:159237610-159238720 GCF_008632895.1 Mastomys coucha | reverse complement strand
TTTGGTTGATTCTTTGTATAGTTCTTTTTGATTCTATTTGGTTGATTTCAGCCCTGAGTTTGGTTATTTCATGCCTTTGACTCCTCTTGGGTGAATTATCTCCTTTTTGTTCTAGCGCCTTTAGGTGTGCTGTCAAATTGCTGGTGAATGCTCTTTCCAGTTTCTTTTTGGAGGTACTTAAAGCTATGACTTTTCCTCTTAGGACTGCTTTCATTGTGTCCCATAAGTTTGGTTATGTTGTGGCTTCATTTTCATTAAACTCTAGAAAGTCTTTAATTTCTGTCTTTATTCCTTCCTTGACCAAACTATCGAGTAGAGTGTTGTTAAGCTTCCACGTGTATGTGGGTGTTCTATTGTTTATGTTGTTATTGAGGAGCAGCCTTAATCCATGGTGATCTGATAGGATGCAAGGAATTATTTCAATCTTCTTGTATCTGTTGAGGCCTGATTTGTGACCAATTATATGGTCAATTTGGAGAAGGTACCATGAGGTGCTGAGAAGAAGGTATATCCTTTTGTTTTAGGATAAAAAGTTCTATAGATATCTGTTAAATCCATCTGTTTCATACGTTCTGTTAATCTTACTGTGTCCTTGTTTAGTTTCTGTTTCCATGATCTGTCCATTGCGGAGAGTGGGGTATTGAAATCTCCCACTACTATTGTGTGCTGTGTAATGTGTGCTTTGAGCTTTAGTAAAGTTTCTTTTATGAATGTAGATGCCCTTGCATTTGAAGCATAGAGGTTCAGAATTGAGGGTTCACCTTGGTAGATCATATCTTTGATGAGTATGAAGTGTCCCTCCTTATCTTTTTCGATCACTTTAGGGTGAAAGTCGATTTTATTCGATATTAGAATGGCTACTCCAGCTTTTTTCTTGGGGCCATTGACTTGGAGAATTGTTTTCCAGCCTTTTATTCTGAGGTAGTGTCTGTCTTTGTCACTGAGGTGGGTTTCCTGTATGCAGCAAAATGTTGGGTCCTGTTTATGTACCCAATCTGATAGTCTATGTCTTTTAATTGGAGAGTTGAGTCCATTGTATTATTAGATATTAAGGAAAAGTAATTGTTGCTTCCTGTTATTTTTGTAGTTAGAGCTGGCATTCCATTCATG
>NW_022196904.1:159209700-159236767 GCF_008632895.1 Mastomys coucha | reverse complement strand
TTGCTGCAGTGGGAGTACTAAGTTCTGATGAAGCCAAGTAGTCTTGGTTTCTGTTGGTAGGATTCTTGAGTTTCCCTTTCGCCATGTCTTGATTTTTGGTGTTAGATGTTCATAGTGTCTCTGACTAGAGCTTGTCCTGTCCATGCCGCCCTGTAAGTCCCCTGTGACTTGTGGGGCCTCTGCCTTCCGGCTGGCTGCTCTGGTCTTAGAAACTCACCAGAGAGAAAATGGCGGCTATCACCCAAGTCTCTGGGTTAAGGAGCTCCCTGGAGGTAGGCCCTCCTCTTGCAGGGAAGGGGCAGAGAAGGCCTCTGATCCACCTCTGTCACTTGGAAGCTGAGAGGATCCTGTCCCTGCTGCCCTGCAGCTCCCCTGGGAATCGTGGGGCCCGTGCCTCCCGGCTCACTGCTCCAGTCTTAGAAACTCACCAGAGAGAAAATGGCCCCCAACCAGTTTTTAAAATCTATTTGGAATGTTAAACATGATAAAAGTAGAAAAAAAAATCTCTTATGCAGTCCTCTATGAAAGGAAATTGTGACAACTTTCTGATTAGAGAGAAGCTGTTCTATCTCCAAGGAAGAATACTCAAAATAACTGCCTCAACATAACTGCTGCTTCATAGGATGAATTGGGTAGTGTTCCTTCTGTTTCTATTTTGTGGAATAGTTTGAAGAGTATTGATATTAGATCTTTTTGAAGGTCTGATAGAATTCTGCACTAAACTCATCTGGTCCTGGGTTTTGTTTTTTGTTTTGTTTTGTTTTGTTTTGTTTTTTGACTGCCTGTATTTCTTTAGGAGTTATGGGACAGTTTAGATGGTTTATCTGACTTTGATTTAACTTTGGTATTTGGTATCTGTCTAGAAAGTTGTCCATTTCATCCAGATTTTCCAGTTTTCTTGAATATAGGCTTTTGTAGTAGGATCTGATGATTTTTTGAATTTCCTCAGTTTCTGTTGTTCTATCTCCCTTTTCATTTCTGATTGTGTTAATTTGGATACTATGTCTATGCCCTCTGGTTAGTCTGGCTAAGGGTTCATCTATCTTGCTGATTTTCTCAAAGAACCAGCCCCTGGTCTTGTTGATTCTTTGTATAGTCCTTTTTGTTTCCACTTGGTTGATTTTAGCCTTGAGTTTAATTATCTCCTGCAGTCTACTCCTCTTGAGTGTATTTGCTTCTTTATGTTTTAGAGCTTTCAGGTGTGCTGTTAAGCTGCTAGTGAATGATCTCCAAGTTTCTTTTTAGAGGCACTCAGAATTATGAGTTTTCCTCTTAGGACTGCTTTCTCATTGTGTTGTAAAAGTTTGTGTATGCTTTGTCTTCATTTTCATTAAATTCTAAAGTCTTTAATTTCTTCCTTGACAGAGTTATCATTGTGTAGAGAGTTGTTTAGCTTCCATGTGTATGTGGACTTTCTGTTATTTTTGTTGCTATTGAAGATCAGACAGACTTAGTCCATGGTGATCTGATAGAATTCATGGGATTATTTCAATCTTCTTGTATCTGTTGAGGCCTTTTTTGTGAGAATGGTCAGTTTTGGAGAATGTATCGTGAGGTGCTGAGAGAAGAAGGTATATTCTTTTGTTTTAGGATGAAATGTTCTATAGATACCTGTTAAACCCATTTGGTTCATAACTTCTGTTAGTTTCACTGTGTCTCTGTTTTGTTTGTGTTTCCATGATCTGTCTATTGCTGAGAATGGGGTTTTGAAGTCTCTCACTATTATTGTGTGAGGTGCAATGTGTGCTTTGAGCTTTAGTAAAGTTTCATTTATGAATGTGGAACCCTTGCATTTGGAACATAGATGTTCACAATTGAGAGTTCTTCTTGGTAGATTTTTCCTTTGATGAGTCTGAAGTGCCATTCTTTATTCTTTTTGATAACTTTTAGTTGAAAGTTGATTTTATTCCATAGTAAAATGGCTACTCCAGCTTTTCCCTTGGCACCATTTGCTTGGAAAGTTTTTTCCAGCCCTTCATTCTGAGGTAGTGTCTTTCTTTGACAGTGAGATGCGTTTCTTGTATGCAGCAAAATGCTGTGTCCTGATTATGTATCCAGTCTGTTAATCTTTGTCTTTTTATTGTGAAATTGATTCCATTGATGTTAAGATATATTAGGGAATAGTGATTGTTATTTTTGATGTTATTTTTATGTTTGTGTGGCTATCTTCTTTTGCGTTTGTTGAAAGAAGATTGCTTTATTGCTTTTTTTCTAGGGTGTAGTTTCCCCTCCTGTGTTGGCGGTTTTCATCTATTATTATTTTGGGGCTGGATTTGTGGAAAGATTTTGTGTAAATTTGGTTTTGTCATAGAATATCTTGGTTTCTCCATCTGTGGTAATGGAGAGTTTTGCTGGGTATAGTAGTCTGGTCTAGCATTTGTGTTCTCTTAGGGTCTGCATGACATCTGCCCAGGATCTTCTAGTTTTCATAGTCTCTGAGAAGTCTGGTATAATTCTGATAGGTTTGCCTTTATATGTTACTTGAGCTTTTTCCCTTACTGCTTTTAATAATTTTTCTTTATTTTGTACATTTGGTGTTTTGACTATTATGTGATGGGAGGAATTTCTTTTCTGGTCCAATCTATTTGGAGTTCTATAGGCATCTTGTTATAGAAATTTTTTTCTATAATTTTGTTGAAGATATTTACTGGCCCTTTAAGTTGGGAATCCTCACTCTCTTCTATAACTATTATCTTTAGGTTTAGTCTTCTTATTGTGTTCTGGATTTCCTGGATGTTTTTGGTTAGGAGCTTTTTGCATTTTGCATTTTCTTTGACTATTGTGTCAATATTTTCTATGGTATCTTCTGCCCCTGAGATTCTCTCTTCTATCTCTTGTATTCTGTTGATGATGCTTGCATCTATGACTCCTGATCTCTTTCCTAGGTTTTTTGTTTCCAGAGTTGTTTCCTTTTGTGATTTCCTTATTGTTTCTAGTTCTTTTAGATCTTGGATGGTTTTGTTCTATTCCTACACCTGTTTGGTTGTGTTTTCCTATAATTCTTTAAGGACTTTTTGTGTTTCCTCTTTAAGGGCTTCTAGCTGTTTACCTGTGTTCTTCTGTATTTTTTTAAGGGAGTTATTATTTTTTTTCCCAAAAGATAGTTTATTTGGGAATTTTTTCAGTTGAAGTTCTCTTTTCCCAAATAATTCGTTACTATCAAGCTGACACAACACTAGCCAGCATTTGTGAAAACAACACAGTTTTAAGGGAGTTATTTATGTCCTTCTTAAAGTCCTCTATCATCATAATGGGAAGTGATTTTAAATCAGTCTTGCTTTCTGGTGTGTCGGATTATCCAGGGTTCACTGTGTTGGGAGAACTGGGTTCTGATGATGCTAAGTAGCTTTGGTTTCTGTTGCTTATGTTTTTGCCTTTGCCACTTGCCATCTGCTTATCTCTGATGTTAGCTAGCCTTGCTGTCTCTACTGTGGCTTGTCCCTGCTGCAAGCCTGAGTGTCAGTATTCCTTGGAGACCAGTTTTCTTTGGGTAGAATTTAGGTATGGAGAGCTGTGGCACAGGGTCAGCTCTGGGCCACAGAGGAAGGATCCTGTCCCAGGCTGCTCCTCTGTTCCTGTGTTCTGAGAACTCCAGGCAGGTTTCTTGGAGCAGAAGTGTTGGTCTTACCTGTGCTCACAGTTGTGTCTACACTCCTGGGAGAAGAGCTCTCTCCTGTTGGTATTTGGGTATTGAGCACTGTGGCACAGGATCAGCTTGGGTTGCTGATAGAAACTAAAGGCTATAATTTTAATCTCAAATTTAAAGAAATTGCAATGTTGTAGTATCTCCCTGTGATAATAGAGTATTAATATTTTCATTTTAAAACTCCCACAAGTCTCATGTTAAAAGTTAAGTTTCATTAAATGATTAAGTGTCAAATATATATGTATGTTTCTAATTATTTAAAAACACCACTGTCCTTTTTTTTCTTTAGGCTAGGTATTGCTCAAACAGTATCATATTCTGTAAGCACACCCACACATAGAAAATCGTAAAGACAGGAAATGCCCAAAAGATATGCTGTCCTTGGGTTATGGCCTATCCTTGTGGAGTATCTTTAGCTAACGTGCGTGCATGTGTGTGCATGTGTGTGTGGGGGGAGTGGAAACAGTTACTATTCACATACCCTAATAATAATAAATAATAATAATAATAGTAATAATAATGAAATAAAAAAGCATGAAGTGTTTGGGATGTAGATCAGTGGGAGAGTTTCTTGCAAGGTTGGCTTAACCATAAGCATCAAAAAGCAGCATAAGGAATGGACACCTTGACCAAAGATTTTTGTGTTTTATAACTTAGAATCAAATTCAAAAAGAATAAACCAAACTTTAAAAGGGATAAAGGCAATTATCCCAGGCCTTTTCTTCTAATGTCAGGTTCTCCTCTTAGGAATCATTAGGAAGCCCAAACAGCTTCAGAGCCTCAGCTTCTTGTCTTCTCTTCCATTTTTGTCATCACAGCCAAATGCCAGCAGAAACCTTTAAGAATGTGAAGTCTTAGTAAAGTTCTGGGACTCACACAGTTCATTCCAGTTTCTGTCTACATGCAAGCTGTGTTAATATGATCCCCTGATGTCAGTGCCAGCATTTTCATATTGTGGCTAAAACTGAGGTTTCCTCAGAGGCTTAAAATTTCTGTAAAGCACTTTCCACATAGTACCTCATCCATATCCTTGAATGTGGCCAAAGCACCTGTGCCCCCTTAGCAAATTTCACCATGGGGTTAAGATTGATACCGATGAAAGTAGAAGAATGGGCATAGAAATACTGTACAGCAAGTTCTGTGTAGCTGAGAATGTTGATATAACCTATAGTTGTTTGTCAGGGGAACTTGTCATTATCATTGTTCTAGGAAATATTGTTGACCTCAAACTCAAACACTGTCTCTGCTTTGGAATGGTGGGTCTTGGCATCAGTAAAGGTTACAACATCATCCTTGATGCCCATCTATGGTCTCCCCAATGGGGCTCCCACAGATATTAATGCTTTGTCTAAAGTTTAGTGTTAGTGCGTTTGTAGACCTCATATCTCACACAGGAATGTCTTTATCTCCACACACAGAGACGTAGGGATTACGGTTACTTGGATACCACGAAAATGGAATCATACTATCTTCATATCCCCTGTAGCTTTTTTCTTTGATCAGAAGGCCTTCCTTCAGCAAGAAGACCCTTGCAGTCTTGTCAAAGAATTCCAAGCTGAGTGAAACCCACCCTATCTCCAGGCTACATCCACTTTGGCAAGTACCTCTGTGGCTTCAGAAGAACTCCAGTGTCCACAGGGGACCACTGCTCCTTAAGCGCATGGCCTGTAGAGTGGGACCTATTGCGAAGGCTGCAGGGCCTAGTCACCAAATGCATTAGCAAACCATGTGAGTTGTAGAATTCTAAGATGTTACCCTTTGTAGTGATGTTGCTGTTGTTTATCATTCTGTTGTGTTTATACGAGTAGAGATAACACTCATGAGAACTGGGAAGAAGTTCATGCTCTGGTTGTAGTATATGGCTGTCCGTTGCGTTCTCCGAAGTTGAGATGGAAACTTGATTCTATCAGTTTCTAGTTTGTGACAGTAGGGCTTAGTGTTTGGTGTATTGTGACCACTTACCCCATCTTTCTTTACCTGCCTGTGTGTACTCCTTAATGGAACTGATATTCCATTTGTACATGTGCTTTGGATCTAGGATTTACTTTACTTTTATGTTATACTGATGAATTCTTGACCTTTTCAAACAAATTTGAGGTGTGAGAATACAATGGTGCTTCTTCAGGATTGGAGAAGGGACCCGAGAAAAGTCATAGCCTGATGTTTAGGGCAAATGAACTTTCCAGTGTCTCCTGAAGCAGTGTTAGGATCATGAATAGAGAGCTCTAATTTTAAAGCCATATTCTTGTTGTGTGTCGACATTTTGCTCACATTGTTGATTTTGGATATTTGATTATACCTTTGCTAATGCTTTTGTAATTAAAAGTTTCATATGTTTTAACATTTATTAGAAAGTTAGAGATACCTTTAACGTGGAATTATAAAATATGATTGTATTCCCATTGGAAGAGTTCCTGTGGAAAAAATTAAGCAAAAGCAATGCTTAATCACTGAACACAAACAAAATCAAAGAACATTTATATTGGTAATCATGAGCAATCACCTTTGTGTACGTTATACATACAGTCTTAGAGAGAGGAACAACATCCAGCTTCCTACATGTGCTCCATTTGGTAGCAGGCTTGAGCAGATGCATCATTACCTGCTGTGCCATCTTGCTGGTCCCAGTTCTGTGGGTTTTATATTGACTCTCTTTGATTTATTTTTTAAAAAAACTTTCTTTATTTGATATGCTCTTTAAGTTTGAAAAAAATCAAAATTAATAATTGTTTGCTTGGATTCAAATGGGAGTGGACTAGAAACTGGTTGGTTGGTGGATAGACTGCAGTGTGAGCACAGGTGTCCATGAGCGGGGGTGGGGGCTGCTTTGTGCATCATTTCAACTTGGTACTTTATTTTCCTTTCTTTCTTTTTGTTAAGTAAAGGTATAGAATTCATCTCTTGTTGGGCAAAAGTCCGGGCTTTCACTTGGATGCCTTTTATTGCACTTATTTATATAAAGATGACTTACATCTGTCTAAATTTTGCCTCTACTACTTAAAAAATGAATATCACAAATGGCAGGCAGTTTTTCTGAAATATTAAATGAGTGAGTTATTATACAAGTGTGTAATTCTAATACTCTACTGTTTTGTTACTTTCTCCTTTAGAATGTTTAACATTTTATAGTGAAATTATGAGTGTTTTCTTGTAAAAAAAAAGGCAAAAATATTATAAAATATTATAAATGTTTTTAGTTGTCCAGGGCTATTATTGACTTAAATATGTCTAGGTTTTCATGGTTGAGAGCTACAGATAATTAGCTTTTTCTTCTTTAACAAAGAAAGCAGATGGAGCTGCATGTAGTTCATTGCCTTCTCTGTCATCATAACAATACTATATGTATTGAATGCAGTTCCTTAAGTTCAGTAAGCTGCCTACATTTCATATAAGAGGAGTGGCAAATAAAGCTTGCACATATTTGCATGGAGAAAGGGTACAGTGATTGACAGAAACTTTCTCTCTGTAAGAAAGAGCAGTGCTATGCAGCTCAAAAGGGGGCCAGACATATAACTTTTAAAACCATAGAACAGAGTCATAAAACTGAATTTGGGAAGGGATTGTCACTTGGTGTATTTAGGGATCACTGGTTCCTTGGCTCTAGGTAAAGGGCACAGAAGGACAGTCTTACCTGACTGATGCACATGAAGAAATTTCAAGTATATTAAAAGTATATTACATGTAAGTATATTGTAGCTTAAGATTGATCCAAATTCTAGGTTAAATTATGATTTTATAGTACTCAGTAACTGAACATTTTCCTTGTCTGCAACTGAGTCATTTAACGGAGCAGAGGCATCTATTTGATGAAGGATTTTAGGGCCATGCATTGAGCTACTTTCCAGTGAAAATACCCATTTTCCCAATGTAATTAATATTGTTTCTGGAAAGATAATCATATATAGTTGGTAGTTTCTGCTGGTAACAGTAGCTAAGTGATCATGTTTGAAAAAATTCAAAATTGCCTATTCTTTTTGGTTGCTGTGAAACATGTAGGATATGCAGGTGAGAAGACAGCTGTTGTATAAATCTCTCTGTTGAGGTAAGGATGTTGGCCTTTATAGCATATCATAGCCATATTATTGGACAATCTCTGTGTCTGAGGTAGGCAAGGAAACCGAGTGTCCCTATGTACTGGCAGCCTCTACTGGCCAGTCTGAAGTGTAGCATTGACTTCTTTTCATTGCAGTATTTTTTTTTTTTTTTAAATTTTAACTTTCATGATTGTTGTTTTTTGAAAGATTGCTTCATTTATTGGATATCTTCATTTATATTTGTTAGAAAGGCTATTCATTTAACATTTTCTTCAAAACATATCATAGATGGGTGGATATTTTTAGACTCTTAGGAAAAAGTCATAAGTAGAACTCTGTTTCAGAAATATTTCTAAATAGGAAAGCAGACTCATAAGAATAAATTTTGAAATAATTTCTACATTGAAAATCTTTATCTGCAATCCAGAAATGAGTCACTTACATGTGCTGACAAATAACCCTGATCCCCTGAAGGGAAAGCTTTAATTCAGTGATAAGTTTGATTAAATATACATTTAATATTTTAGATTTATATAAAACCAATTACTTTAGGTGTTTTTAGGAAGTGGGCATACATTTTACTGTGTTTTATGAATGCGAATAACTGACAAATGGAAGGAAGTGGATTTTAGAGTTTTAGATCTAGAGAATTACAGGAAGCTGTAATAAAAGCCCAAGGATAGCAGTAAATTTTAGGCTGGTTTAATTTTTCTAAGAGAAGAGACTGCTGTGCTATTTGATGTAATAACTTTGCGTTTATGAAATAATTGGATTATAATAAAAAACCTTCCCTAAGAAATTAGGTCTATTTTTGATATTTTGGTTCTGTCAGGTTCTTTGATAATCTCTACTTAACTCTGAATATCATTGCATTTTTTATAAAAGATATCCTGTAACGTTCTTTTATATGACTTCTTGTTTCATCCTTTGAGCTATTGCCCATTTTTTAAATACTGCAGTAGAATGCTAGATTTACATTCTTCATGTTTGCTGACTTCTAATTCAGACCTTATAAGTTGGACATACATGTTTCATAAAGCATTGCTTTTATTATGTTACATATTGAATAGAACCTAGCAACCTATTTTTTGCTTGCTTCAGAAGTGGAAAAACAATTGAGTAGTTTGCCAGTGGAGAGAAAGGGAAAAAAATACTGTACTAGGGTTAGAAAAATGTAGAGTTTGTTCCTAGTTCTGCTTATATGGCTATAACAAGCAAACCCCTACTAGTCCTGTTTCCTACTTCATAAAGAGTATTTGTTGTAAAAATTATTTTTTAAATGTATGTGAGTATACTGTTGCTTTCTTCAGACACACCAAAAGAGGGCATCGGATCCCATTACAGATGGTTGTCATTTTTTCCTAGGAGTTTATAATCTTGTTCTTAGAAGTATTTTGTGTTTGTGTGTTAACTATTATATATGATGTTAGGCAACATTACTCTATACCACATTATGGGTGGGTTTCCAGTTGTTTCAGGACCATTTCAAGATTAGTTTTACTTACCTTAGCCCTTTGCATTTTCATATTTAAATGTGAAAACTAATGAGTTAAGTTTCTTGTGGTAATAGCACTCCACCCTAGGTTCTCATATATACTAGGCAGTACTCTATGACCGAGCCTACCATATAACCCTTTTTTATGCTTTACCTTTAGACAGAGTTGCTAAGTTGTCCAGACTGGCTTTGAACTCATTCTGTAGCCCAAGCAGGCCTCCGATTGGTAAGCCTCTTGCTTCACCTTCATGAGTGACTGTCATTATAGGCCTATGCCACCAAGCCTAGTTTCATGTAAAAATTTTTAAGTCTATTATAATTTCCATTTATAATAGATATGTTTCCTTTTCACAGGATGGTATACAATGACCCTGGAAAATGATGTATTTCTTGATTTACTAAGATATTCCTTTGTGTGTCTCACTGTTTTAAAAATTTTAATACTGAGTTATATATTTTAATAAAAGTTTATCCTGTCGTATTTTGTATACTGAATGGTATATATTAACGGACTTATGGATGTAATCATGTGTACTCAATATTTTGTCTTCTCTTTTGTTTCATTATTCTTGACAGCTTTATATCACTACCATGCCATTTTTATCGCTGTAACTTTGAAATATAGCTTGAAATCTGGAATGACACACACAGCATTGTTCTTTTTGCTCAGGATTTCTATGTATGTATGTATTATGTATATATGTATGTATGCACATATATATACACACATACACCATACACACACTCGCAGGCTGAAGTTATCTATCTTTCTATCTGTCTGTCCATCCATCCATCCATCCCTCCGTCCACTTTGCTGAAATGTTGACTATTTCCAGACTTTGGTGGACTTTTGGGGTCTATTGTACATAGTGTTATAATATCTACAAATAGGAACAATTTGATTCTTTTCTGTTTGTATCACTTTATTTCCATTCTCTTGTCATCGCTCTAGTTAGTGCTTCAAGCACTGTGTTCAAAATCAGTGGGGAGAGTGGACAGCCCTGTCTTGTTTTGATTTTTAACAGCATTGCTTCAACTGTTTCCATATCTTTTTATCATATCTATCCCTTATTATATTTTGAGATGTGTTACCTCTACTTTCTCTAGAAATTTTCTCTTGAAGGCATGTTGGATCTTGCCAGGCCTTTTAGTATCTGCTGTGGTGATAATATAGTTGTTTTTGAATTGTTTAAGTCCACTTATCTGGTTTAGTACATCTATTGACTAACAAATGTTGAACTGTCCTAACATCTCTATGATCAAGCAGCTTGATTGAGGTGGCTGATATTTTTGACATATGCTTGCATTTGGCATAGAAGTATTTTACTGAGGATATTTGCCTTCATGTTCATAGTAGTTATTGGTCTGTAGTTTTCTTTTGTTGTGTCTTTTCCTGGTTTGGATATTAGAGTAGTTTGGAAGAGCTGCTTCTGTTTTTTTTTGTTTGTTTGTTTGTTTGTTTAAATAATTTAAGCAATATTGGTTGTAGATATTTAAGAATCTCATAGACTTATGCTGGGAGTCTGTCAAGGCCTCTTGCTTTCAGTCAGAAGGATTTTCCCTATGTTTTGATCTCCATATATTTTTTTTTTGTGTTGGGGGGGATCTGTCTGTTTAAGTTGTTGGTCACTTCTTTAGTTTATCTTTTGTGGTTTGGATTAATATAAAGACTTGTCCAGTTCTCTTCTAATTTATTGGAATACAGTCTTACAAAGAATTCTCTTGTAATTTCTGAGTGTTTTTTTCTATCTATTGTAGTGTTTTCTTGTTCACCACTGATTTGTTTATTTGGGTTTTTCCTCCATTTTTTTTGGTTAACTGGTTCAAGGGTCTATCCATCGTCTTTATCTTTAAGGAATCAGCTTTTAATTTTCTTTGTTTCTATTTCATTAATCTGTACTTGGATTTTTATTATTTCTTCCTATCTACTAAACATTCCTGTTTGGTTTATTCTTGTTCGTCCATTTAGGAAGTGCTCTATTCTTATAGAGCTTGGAGTGCTTTGCTTCAGGTTTTTCTGGCTTTAAAAGTTTCTATTGAGAAATTATTGTTACTCTGATTGGTTTCCATACCCATGTGACTTGTGGGTTTTGTCTTGTAGCTTTCAGCTCCTTCTCTGTTCTGTATTTTTAGTGTTCTAACTTTAGTATGCTGTGGAGAGTTTCTTTCCTAATCTTATTTATTTGGTATGCTTGTGACATTGCATGAGTATATCTTCTTAATTTGGGTAAATTTTCTTCTGTGATCCCAATGAAAGCCTGTGACTTGTGATCCTCCTTCTTATATCCTTATAATTTGATAATTTGACATTTTGATGTCTTTCCAAAGTACCTGCACGTTTGTTTGTATACTTTAATTTTTTTCATATTCTTGCTTGTGTGGTTCAGCCCCTTGTTATCTTTAACTACAGATATTCTGTCTTCTACTTAATCCAATGTACCTGTAAAGCTTTCTCCTGCATTTTCTAATTGGCTTGTTGAGGTTTTCAGTCATCTTCATTTTACCATTACTTTTCTATGCTCATATTATTCATTTATTTTTTTATTGAATTGTTTTCAAATCCTGAATTGTCTTCCTCATTCAGCCAGTCTGTGTTGTCTTGGACGTCACTCAGGTGTTCATCATTATTCTTCCCATTGAGCTGATTTTATCTCATTTAACTCTGAGTTCTTAATGAAGTTAATGATTGGACTTTTAAATTCTTGGGTTCATCTGGGTAATTCTTATTGCAAACATTTCTGTAGAATCAGTGGATTTGGAACATAATGTCTCGGCCTCTCATATTGTTTATGGTTTTACATTGAGACCTGGACAGTTTTTAGTCATGTGTCTGATGTTACATTCTAGGATAACTCTGTTGAGTGGAGGTTTGTTTTTGTTCTTGTTGTGCCCCAATCTTGGTTAATTGTAGATCAGTTATGAAAAGGTAGTAGGTCAGTCTTTACATACTCAGGGTCGATTTTCAATTAGTGGTGTGGGTCAATCCAGTCCATTGTTAAGTATGAAAGCATGGCAATGTATATAAGGCTGGATCTGCTTGGGCTGGTGTGCAGATTTTGCTACACATGCTCCACCCATGGGTGGGCTGGGTGGGATTTGGGGCTCTTATCAGACTAGGTCTACCTATAGGATTTGTGACTAAGGCTAGGCCCGAGAGTTGGAGATAACATGGGGAGGTGAGGTTTCATGGACTCAGTAGGCTGGGATAGGACATAGGATGTGTGACTGGGGAATGAGGCAGGTGCAGTAGATTCCACATGACTCATGTTTAGTGTCCATGATCTAGGCTAAATTTTGTTGTTTGGAAAGATGCAGGCAGGGTAGGGTCCAGGAAACTCATCATTATATTGAAGCCCGAGAAGTGAGGTCCATGATGCTCTTGGAGAGTGGATACTGCCTAGGTTCAGGCAGGCTTTTCAGATGGAGCTAGTGCACACACAGGATATGTGACCCAGCCCAAGCCTGGAAGCTGGGAAAGGTGCAGGTAGGATAATGTCCTCAGGACTCACCAAATGGAGCAAGAGTCACAGGACGTGCTCCTGTGGTAGGGTTGGAGGTTGAGAAGGGGTTGATTGTTTATATTATTGTATAACAAGTTTAAAAATTCCCTCTTTGTAGGCATGGTGGCTCATGCTTTTAATCTTAACACTTATAATGCATAGGTAGATCTCTGTGAATTGGAGGCCAGCCTGGTCTATATAGGACAACCAGCGCTATGTAGAGAGACCCTGTCTCAAAAAACTATAAGCAAACAAACCAAAAAATTTCCCTTAGTCCTGTTCATATTTTTACCTAGTAGAAAACTGTCTTCGAGGCAAGGTTTAGGTCAGCTGACTAAGTGCCTACCATGCATATGACCTGGGTTTGATGCTATGTTCTATATACTGTACTTAGGTAATGTGAGTGATGCAATTGCAGCACTTGGGAGTCGAAGCAGGAGGATCAGAAGTTCAGGGTCACCCTTAGCTACATGGCAAGTTTGAGTTCAGTAGAAACAGACAAACAAAACAAAACCCTATGGTTAAAACTACTTTAAATAATACAATTATTGAGAAGACTTTTTAGATGTATTTCAGTTGTTAGTCAAATTTGGACTTGACCTTGTGGGATGGGTTTTACATGTTAATGTACATCTCCAAAGTACATTTTATGAATTTTTGAATAAGGCTGATGAATGCTATTTTTTGACTGAGATAATGTTTGTTAAAGATCTTATGGAGAGTTATAAATTTGAATTAAGAGAATAAAAATAGTAAACTGTATTCAATAATAAAATATGCTGGTGAAATGAAAACACTTTGTTGCTCTTAATATACTATTAAAAGTATTAGAATTTCAGCTTTACCATGAGATTTGTAACATTTGTTACTTGTATTTTGTTTATGGCTTATTGAGAATCTGATTCTTCCTTTTGGAGAAGCTTTGTATCTTATTAATCTTTTTGCATATTCTTGCTTTGATAAATATTGAGTATTATTTATTAGGATAACAAATATCTAAAATTATGTGAAAATTTTAAATTGCACAAAATGAGATCTCATAAGGCGCTTAAACAGATCCTTTCTTCCTTTTCCTTTATAATAGGCATGAACTTGAATTTTTCTCTCCTGTTTAAATTTGGTAATGTTCTCTTTGAAGTGGATACCACCTACATAATGATATAACATGAATCAGTACCTGTAACTAAATCATTACATGCATTGTGGATACTTTGCTTGGCTACATTTTATGATGTATCTCACGCCATGAGCTGCATTTACATTTCTTTACTATATGGAATGACTTTAAAAGCCATGGAACAAATTACTCTCTTAATGGCAGCCATGGGGGTGCTACTAGAATGCATATTTTAAATAAATAATAAAGAAAAAGGAAAAAGAAAGAAATTGTACATCTCAGCTGGATGTTATAACTAAAACGCTGGATTTGATAAATTTTGATAACCTGTCATCTTATAACCTGTTGTCTTAAGGAAAAGTCATCTGTGAGAACCTTCAGTGATTAAAACCAGACTGTGATGGGATTTTGAAGGACACATAGCTCTTTGTTGTACATACAGTACACGTAGGCTCTGTGTTAGGAAACTGAATGATCATAAGCCTCCTTCATTTCTCACCGTAGAAACAAATATGTATCCTTGAGAGTGGTGAGGAGTTAGAAGAACCTTAGAGCTTGTTGCGGTACAGATTGTGTACGGCTTGTAATTAGTATATCCTAATGGAATTGGTGATGCAAAGAACTGTTTGGGAATTTTATCATAGTCCCTACTATCCTCCCGAAGCATGCCTTTGGGAAGGAAGGTAAGAAGTTAATTCTAAGAATCTGTGAAATCCTGCCTCACCAGAAGGTATAGAAATAAAATGACTAAATGATACAGATAACACTTTATCAAGATTTTAGTTTATCAATATCAAGTTTAATGCTGAGAACACTAAGGTTAAGCATTAAAAAATTTATTTTCTGGTTTTCCAAAATGTGTTTCTAACATGTTTATCTGATGAATCCATCAGATTTAGAGATACTGGAGAACATTAGGATGATGATTGCAGAATGCTTTCCTAGCAATGTCATTTCTATTATGTGACACAGATAGCAAATTCGTTAGTTTCATTCCATCTATTGAGGCACAACAGTGCTTTTTCTCTTGTGAAATAATTGAGTCTACCACTTAATTTGATTTGTATCTCATTATAAGAAAACTTTGAATTTTGATATGAAAAATTAGTGTGATATAATTCAATTTTGTAGCCTTCTACCTTCTTGAAGGCTTTTAGCCTGTGCCTTCCATCATCTGGTTAGTCACATCCTTTGTAACAAAGCTGGCAAATTTTTGCTTTCACACCAGGGATAAGAGAAGGCAAAGTGAGATCCCAAGTTGGAGTCACTTGAACCACTGTTTTAAAATTAAAATCCCATTTTAATAGAGTCCTTTCCTTCAGTCTTGTCAATGAGTGGTTATTTAATAATGATAATCATAATGTTGATAACGAGTATATCACTGAGTGCTGAGTCACCACATGTGAAGGCTGGGGAAGCAGACTCCCATCTGATTGCTGAAGGACAGATGAAAACCAGGAAGACAGGACTAACTGCCTGATCCTCACATGTGTGCCAATGGCAGAGCAAGGTTAGAGAAATAAGCAGTGATAGCCATGTCATGTATAACATCTTCATTGGCTTTATTATATTTTATCCTTGTATTTACATCTGATGGAAACTACTGTCTTTGCAAATGGCGAGGGCCCAGGAGTTGTGACAGTTGTTTTTCAGCCCTCTGTCCTGATACCTTCTTCCATCAGCAAGGCCTTGTTCTTGGACCTGCTGTGTGTGTGTCTTCCTGATTCACACATGTGATTGGGGTAGAAATAATATCTATTTATCTAAATACAAAGCCTTTGGTGAAATTCTTATGATTCTAAGAATAGACCCTCTTTTGTATAGGGTAAGAGACGCCTCCCAGAAGACTTGTCTAAACTATAGATGAGGAAATTGGTTATTAAAATTAAATAAATGTTTGCAGTGAAAGAAAAACTCATTGAACACTCTGGCTCGCTATCCTATTGTTGTGCAGGTGACCTTCCATTTAGACTGTGTGAAGAGTCCCATAGTTGGCGTGGTTTAAAATGGACAGAACTGCTGCAAGTATGTAAGGGAGATGGCGTAGAAGGGCCGAAGTAGTGGCGACCTCTCCCTCCCCTTCCTTCCTCCTCCTTATACACTTGCAGAAAGCTATATAGATGGTTTGCACTTCTTATAGATCAATTCTCTGTACCTGCTGTTATTACAGACTTCTCTAGCTGTGACTTAGGTGAGCAAGCTGCTTTGGACCACATTTTTCTCCAGAAGGATGGTACTATATAGACCATACTCCAGGAAGAGACAGGGACATTGCATCTGCATACACTATGTAGACCATACTCCAGGAAGAGGCAGGGACATTGCATCTGCATACACTAGAGTATATAAGTAAATTATTTTAAATACTTCCACAAAAGGGATTTATCTTTTCTATCTTTTTCAGTTACTTATTTATATAAGTTCACTTTTGTAGATTGTTAAGTAATCAACCGCCAATTCTGTATATTTAAAATTATTCCCATTTTGCTCATGAAGAACTCTTTAACTTGTCTTCTAGGTATCACCGATATACTCTTGTTATTGTAATTATTATTGACAACTTCCTTTTTTCCCTGATACTAGAGAATAAATCAGTGTTCATGTGAACATTTCCTAACCCGCTTCTATAATCAGCCATTTCTCCAAGGAGCCCTGGTTTCTTTTACTGAAAACTAACACTGGAAGCCAAAAACCGGTGCCAGATGTAATTGCAGAGCTCTAAATCCAAATGTTGAGCCATTGTTACAGGTAATACTAAATTAGGTCATTGTAATAATTAAGTTTTTCTGAAATGTAAAATTTGCCTTAATTAAATGAAGTAACACTAAGATTTTTTTAAATGAAAAATTCCAGAAAACTTATTACATCTTTCTGTTAGTTTTTATTAAATGTCAGTTTATTTAATATGTCTTTTTGTGTATGTGTTCTTGAACAGAAAATCTTAGGCAAAAAACTTAAAACATTGTAATTTGAAACGAATTGGGATTAGCTCTATGCTGTTGAAGAGACTTTATGCTCCATTAGGATAATTAACAGGTATAAACTCTGGAAAAGTATATCTGTGGAATAATATTTTATTTTATATTGCTAATCATTTAAAATTTTATATTTAACAGAGGATTGAGAATATTTTACTGAGGAAAGAAGAAAATGATTAAGAGAGACCTGATGACCTTTCAACAATTTAAAACTCTGAATGGCTCCTACGTAGTTTTTATTGTTCTAAACAATATCTGTATAGATTTTTGCCTTCTGATGTTGGCATTGAGAGTCTAACCTGGGAGTTTATACACAGATCAGGTAACTTTTTAGGGACTTTGGCGTAACCTATGTGCTTGACTTTGTAATCTTGTAATACCAGTGGACAGTTGTGAAAGCCACTTTTTATTTTGCAATACCTCGCGGGCATATATTCTCTCTTATCCTTTGGTATATACCATTTCATCAAAAAGACTGAATTTGTAAAGCTTATCAATGTAAGCTGTAGAATTATAATACCCCATGCATAGGCACAAATGAAAGAAACAAATAAATAAATAAATAAAAGAATCAGATATATTGTCTTGATCTATATTTAAACTTTGTATGGAGTTTAACTCCAAAGAGTGGTCTTTTTAAATTAAGTGTAGGTAGACAAGTATTAAATAAGCTGAGAGATTACCATTATAATTCATAAGAAACAGCATGTGAGGAAAAGAAGCAGCAGGGGAAAGAAGTTGTAGTAAAGAGGCAGGGGTCAGTGTGTAAGGAACTGTTACAAGTTCATAGGAACGTGTGAGTGAAAGGGGGAGAGGGAATCCTGTAGTGAGAACAGACAGAGCAGTTTATCAGGGTGTGGAGAGAAAAGCGGTACAGTTGTCTGTTGACACTAACCAAGGTTTCCAGAGAAAACATGGCAACCTGAGTGTGAGTATTCATGATTGATCAATAAATCTTGAGTGGATGTACCTAAAGTCTAGAATATGGCCTTTATTGAACCATTGATACTGTTAGGAGTTTCTGCATTTAGTCATTTAAGGGAAACATATATTATAGTGGCTGTTAGGTTTAGATCATTTGTATTCGGTTGAAAATGTCCAATGCACAGTGGGTTCAAATTATGCAGTGTATTGTGGTGTTTAATTCTTACATCAACTTTTAACTCTTACATATTTATATCAAGGAATGGGGCACAGGGGGGTGGAAAACACAATGCCAAACACATCTGAACTAATGAGAGATAAAACCAGGGTACCATGTTTAGTTTCAGAGTAGTTTGGTAATCAAGACAGAAAATCAACTAGCTAAGCATAGGTGTAGAGTCTTTGGGTCTGAGACAACTTTTTATATTGTTAGGGATTTCTTTATTTAGTTGTTTAAGGGAAACATTTATTATTGTGATGGTTATGTTTAGTTGATATATTCTGTTGAAAATTTGGACTTTGAACATCAGCTGTGTCTCCTGAGTGAGGACCTCAGAATGTATAGGAGGTTTGTAGTGATAGCTGATGGAGAGGATACAGATGAAGTTCCTTAGGCTGTCTAGCTAGTCACCACTCCTTTGAATCGGGGTCCTTTGCTCAGATCCTAGAAAGAGTTTGGGGACTCTTCTTAGACTCTAAAAAACTGGTTGTTAGAACATTAGTCCATTCATAAAGAGGAAAAAAAGAGTGACTAAAATCACTAAATTTTAAGGTAATTAAAAAAACCCCAGCATGTTTACATTTGCAGAGTAAACCTCAAGAGCACATTAATTATATGACTGCAGTTCTTGAAGTTAAGTGGGCTCAGTGAGGGGAAAGCACATGATTTAATCTGCCTTTATTCCTGGCTAAATCTCTAGGCTAGCCATTTTTTCCTTTTAATAAAAATCCTTGTGGTTCCTTTTCTTCCCATTAGCTCATAGTTGAGAGCTCTGTTAAGTTGTCTGTGAGACAGCATGTATTACACTGGCCTGATTAAAATTGTTCACAAGAGATCAAGCAGACAAGGGACTTTTAGCATAATTAAAAAAGGACGGCAGCCTTTAAAGATAAGATTTCAGAGATTTTTGAAATTTATATCTACCTGTTGGGAAGTAGTTTATGTAATTAGATTCTGGTTCTCTTATGAAGCCTTCTTAATTTATGCATGGTATCTGTTTATGGAATAGTATCTGCTTGTACAGGACGTAGGAAAGCTACTTAGGGGAGTCTGCTCTGGAAAGAATAAAATGTTTCCTTGGAAAGATCACAAAGTGATACGTTAAAAAATCATTTACCTTCTGTGGTAACCTGTTTATTTATGAAGGAAACTCAGTAGTGAAGTTCAAGATAAAAATGGAAGAATTAAAGCAAGTTGCATAGCCCATGTTCTAAGGCTCCTGTGAGAATATTCTACCAGCTTTTGGGAGGCAGTCTTCTTTGTTTGGTGGGTTTCTTAGCTCAGGCTCTTATTTTTGTTGTCTTATCAGTTACCTACTTTTACATTACTGAGCTCTGAAATTACTCAGTTATTCCCACTTTACTATCATGTTTCAAGAAAGTGATTATATTTAAAGTGGGTTAGAGTTGTTTCTTCCTCTGTCCCTCAGAAGCTATGCCCCCTGCTGCTCACTGTGTGCAGGTCTTTACTTCCGAAGGCTTCCCCTTCCCTTTGTGTTTTGAAAAAGGCATTTTAATTTTTCTTCCGAATGGAGTCCTTGTAGCATAATCAAAATGTTACTGCTGTTACAAGACAGCATTTCAGAGAAAAATTACTAATGTGTGAACTGTTTTTTTTTTTTTTTTTTGGTCTACTTCCACACTTAAGGCATTGGTTCCACACTAAATGCTTCTATCATGAGAAACCTCCTTGGGGAAGGCCTTTCCATCCATGGGGAATGGAGAAGAGTGCTGTCTTACACAGAAGATCGCCTCAGAACATATTTAGTACACTGAAATAACAGTTCTATTTGCTAAGAACAGATGAATTTTGTACTTTTAACTTCTACTGTATTGCTAATTATAGCATACAGCAGCAGTGTCCAACAAGAACCAATGCTGTTTCCAAATCAGGTGTGGGTAAGAGAACAAGAAGACTGGAGATGCCCCCAAACCAGAGTGCAGTACGGACTACTCCAGATATATTTGGGATGATTTAAGGAAACCAATGAAACATCCTTTGGCCAGGCACAAGAATATTTTGATTTAAACCCACAAAGAACTGAAGAGGAAGGAGCCTAGAATTTCAATGAAGGGAGTTTTTTTCTTCCTAGTTTTGTGATGTTTCATTATCTAGCAGAAGAAAGTACTAAACAAGGTTGTGTCTTGAAACAGTATGATCTCTGAATAGTTTTATTTGTAGGAGGAGGTCATGAAAAGGTTTCTCTCGGGCTTCTTCTTGACAGGCAATCAGAGGAGTTCACAGATCTCCTCATTTCTAACCATTTTAAAGAGTTGAAGTTTTTTGCATCAAATTATATATTGCTTTTACTTTTGATTAAATAAACTGCTTTAACAGATTGTACAATCACGTAGCTCAGGTAAAAATAGTTGCTTCAATTAAGATATACTGAGATGAAATCCTACAGAATTGATATGTAGCTGTGTTATTATGATTTTGCTAACTAGTTTATCTCTGCTATGTACTACACATACCGTCTTCACCTCGCCCTGTAACTTTAGACACTGGTTGGCACGACCCTTTGTTCATCATTGTACTGTAGAAAGTTAACAGGCACTAAAAGAACTGAACATGAATCAGTAACAGTTTTGTAAAAGTAACAATTCAGATGAGATTATAGCAAATATTTTTAGGGGAATGATCATCAGTGATTTCTGTCTTTAGTGAACCAGGAAGCATTCAAATATTAATTTGTGGAGCCAGAAAGACTTGACTGCTAGAGCCTTCCCTATATTGTGATCTCCCTTAACATTCCCTAACCTGATGTTCATCTATAAAATGGAAATAATAGTTATCTCAAGTGTTATAAAGTTTATGTGTACAATAGATTGCCTGCTCAAATTTCCAGGCCTACATAATAACTGGTAGGCATTTATTATTATTATTATTATTATTATTATTATTATTATTATTATTATTAAATTCTTATGTGTTGCAAGATTTTCTCTGTCCAGTCACATTAGGGCAGTGGCAGGCCTGTGATTGAACAGGAAAAGGGAGGCGGAGCAAGGAGTTTGGGGGACAGAGCTAGAGGTGTGGGGAGTGAGGGGAGAGAAGAACCAGAATGGAGGTGGACATGGTTGTATCTAAAGGTTAGAATAATTGGGCTAAAGTTTTATCATTATCAGTTGAGTCTGAAATTATTGTATTGGCATCTTGTAAAATGTGATATTATTAATACATAAATCTAATTGGTTAACTATAAGCTTAAGAATCTTAATTATACCGGGTAATTAGGTATTGAGATGGCTAATCAGGGGTGTGTGGGGCAAAGCATGGAAGCTAGAGCTGGTAGGCTAAGAGACCATGTGAGTGAGATCACTTGTTGGGGGTGAGGGTAGGGATAGGGGTAGGGGTCGGGGGGGGGTGGGTGGATGGGGCTAGACCCAGAGAGTTGGAGGTGACAGCAGGAGTGAGGGAGCATGGACTGGCCCCGCTGAGAGTTGGCAGGTTCTTGTTTTAATATTTCCTGCAAGGCTTATGTGCTTAACCTTGTGTAATAAATAGAAATTTGTAATACAAACAAAATACTAAATGCATAAAACCAAATCTTTAAAGCCTTCTTTACTGGTCTTCTTAGGTGAGCAACAGCCCAACTGCCCGTTAATGTATTAAATTTCATATACTCCTGTATCTTTAAAACCATGTGGAATGCATAGACAGTTCCACTTGTCCATTTATTTTGGTAATGCAGCTAATACAATGCCCTTTTGATGTATCTTCTATGAGTATTAATTAACTTATAATGTCACATAAGACACATCCAATCAGTATTTCTTCTACTGTGTCTAAAGATATCATGACATTTCTGAAGCTTCTGATTTACAGGCTCAAAATATTTCTACATTTTCTAGATTTTCTGAGTACTGATTTTAAAACAGCATTTAAGGGTTATTTTATATATTATAAACTGTACCTATTTAACATTGGTTGTTTGTTGGGGGGGGTGATGCAGTATCTTTTTGCAATATGATGACTGTAATCATGTAAACAAAATAGCAATACATTGTTGTCCTTAAGTTTTCCCTGGCTCCTTTTCTGGCCTCTTTCTTCTGACTGTCCCTCTCTCAGAAACCCAGTTCCACTCCCACTCCTGCGGTTTACCTGTTCCCTGTCACTAGATTTGCATAAATTTCTTTGAGATTTATAGAAATTAAATCATGTGTTATATATTCATTATGCCTGGCTTCTTTCATTCAAAATAAGGCTTCTCATCCATGTTTTGCTTTAACTTTGCCATAACTCTTTTTTTTTAAAATGGTGAGTTGTATTATACAAATATGTCAAAGTTATTTTATCCATAGATAAATAGCAGATGCTAATAGCAACATGAGCATAAAATGATT
This sequence comes from Mastomys coucha, assembly GCF_008632895.1. Lineage (NCBI taxonomy): Eukaryota > Metazoa > Chordata > Mammalia > Rodentia > Muridae > Mastomys > Mastomys coucha. Next base: position 159,214,507 of record NW_022196904.1, on the reverse strand, counting down.
AGTAATCCAGTTACTAAGTAACTGGTGAAAATTGCTATGACCTTTAATATTTTTTTGTTTGATTTTGAGTAAATATTTAGAAATATTATGGTTAAATTGAATGACAAGTCTACGTTTACATTTTTAAGAAGCTCCTAAACTGCTTTTTAAGTGTACTAATTACCTATTTCAGTCAATATTGGAAGAGTTTCACTTCCTCTACACCTTGCCTCTACACCTCGCAAGTCTTCTCAGTTTTAGTCAGTTGTGTAATGCGCTCCAGCTGTTGTATGATAGTGTGTCGTCCTTGTAGCTGAGAGTGCTGCGCATGAGTTTGTGCATTCTTCCCATCCTATTCTTGTGTTTTCCCTGGGAGTTGTTCAAATATTTGCCAAGTTTTAACCAGATTGTTAGTTTTTGAGAGTTCTCTGTATATTATAAGCATAAGTCCTTTATTAGATGTCATGCTCTCCATTTTTTTGGTTTGCTTATTTATTTATTTTTGTTTAGTTTTCCCATTTCCATAAAGTGCCTTTCAGAGCACATAGTAGGTTTTTTCATTTGATGCAGTCAGATTTACTGATTTTTATCTCTTATGTTCTGTTGCTATCATTTTGGCAAACTAAACATCATATGTAATTTCTTATATTCAGAAGGATTTGTAGTTTTGCTTTTTACACTTTAATTTGTAACCCATTATTATAATAAGCTTTTTACTTTAGAATAATTTTAGACCTGCAAAGTTGCTAAGGTAGCACAGAGAGTCCCTGTATGCCCCTCCCCTACTTTCTCCTATTATTAACGCCTTACATAATCCCAGGGAGTTTATCAAGACTAAGCACTGAATTGTTCATTACAATTAACTTCAGCCTTTATTTGGATTTCACCAATGTTTCTGCTAAAGCTGTTCTTCCTTTCCTGGGTTCAGTTCTAACATTTCCCTAATCTGCTCTGAAATATGATAGTTTCTTAATTTGTTCATTGTTCTGTGGTTTTCATGACTCTGAAATTTTTGAGTATTATTGACCATGCATTAGATAGAATATCCTTTAAGATGGGTTTGCATGATGCTTTCTTCATAATTCAAATGAGATTTGAGAAGTACCCATTGACAGAGTCAGCAGGACAAATGCCTGGAATGCTAAGATTTGGAAAATAGAAGCAGCAGGAGTTTGAGCCCAGTATGTATGATACTGAGACTCTACTTACCCCCCCCCCCCCATATAACAATAGGCCCTTATCATCATACACATTGAATTGTCATTGGAGCTGGTGTGTGTGTGTGCACAAGTGTGTGTGGTGTGTTTGTGTGAGTGCATGCATGCTTGTTGGGGGGGGGGGTGAGAGAGGAGAGAGATGGGGACCAGGGAAATTAGTATGCTTTGTCACTCTTGTTGTTTATTCCTGATTACCTGAGTATAAAGTTAATTTAGTCTATATTATGCTCTTTGGAGGTAAGTCACTATCTTCCAGGAGGAAAGGGAATGAAGAGGTTCTTATGGAATGTGTAGAGAAGCATCCACATACATTATTTGAAACTCTGTAAAGAAAGATTCATCTCTTCTTCCTTGTTTATTATGTCAGTGTAAAACCATTCATATTTATTTTATACACTACATCATATTCATGTTCTATGTTAGCCATTTATGTTATTACCCAACTTGTTCTAGCTTAAGGCAGTGGGATCCCTTTTAGATGGCTCTATGACTCCCTTAACTTACTAGCCTCTTTTATTTAGTGATTTGATGATTGCTTTGCATTCTGACATTATATGATAACTAAGGATTTCTGTTTTCTGTTTTTTGTCCTTTTAATAATTTCTTAATGGATCCCTGGTTCCCGCTTCTTGAGCATGCTCTCCACACTGGGTGGTTAGCTGGCTAGCTGCTACTGGTATTATATATCTTGGTTCTCTTGACAGAGTCAGAAAGTAACTTTTCTATTCCAATATTTGTAGTTATGTCTGCCACTGTGCATTTGTGAAGTTTTTTCTTGTTTGTTTAATTGAGAAATCATACTTAAGTCTTTGATTCTAATTTGCTACACAGTAATTTGTCTTAGCATAATTGATTATCTTTAATGTTGATTTCCAGTAGTGATAGGAACAGCCTCAATTATCCATTTCCCATGGGCTTTGAAACTCATTATCAGCCTTAGAATTGTTAATATGTAGCATGAAATCCTTTTTGGGTTAATTTTTGTATGCAGAATAAGGTACTATCAAAGTTTATTTTGTCAAACAATATTTTTATTTGAGAATTTCACACACACACACACACATATATACTCACATATCAGTTTTAAAAATTATATATATCCAGGTTGAACATTATTTATTAAAGACTATTTTTACTCCATATTCTGCCTTAGTATCTTTTTTGAAAATAGATTGCCCATTTTTCTGTGGGTTAATTTTGAAATTCTTTTTTGTGTTTGTTTATTTTTGTAGTAGATTGTCTTAATTATTGCTGACTTATAAAATATCTTTAAATCATGTAGTGGTAGTCTATTTTCTTTTTCCCATGAAGTTGTTTTGGCTAGTCTATCTTCTGTATTTCCAAGTGGAATTTTAAATTAGCATACTAATACCTATTCACAAAAGCTTATGGATAGCCCAGCTTGATGGCTGATGTCTGTAATCCCAGGTGTGGTAAGAGGATCAGAAGTTGAAAATCATTTTTGGTTACACAGTGAATTGAGGACCGCTTGAGCTACTTGAGATCTTGCCTAAAAGAAAACAGAACAAAAAGCCACAAGTAAATTAAAAAGCTTACAGAGATAAGGATTTGGATTCAATGAATATTTTAAATTTCTTTTATTTTGGATATTATATTAAATTATATTATTTTCCCATTCCCTTTCCTCCAAACACTCCCCATAAATCACTCCTCAGTTGCTTTCAAATTCCTGGCCTCTCTTTTTCCTTAATTCATATCCATTCATATAATATACTGGCTCATTTTTACTATTACAGTTACCCTTTGTAATACCTCTTTAACATCTGTAATAGAACCTCTCTTACTTGCTTGACCCTGCCCCCATTCCACAAATGGAAAACAACAACAACAACAACAAAAGCAACAACCAAACCAGGAATATTTGTCTGTCTAAGGTTATTTCACTTAATGTCATAATTTCTAGGCCCATTTATTTTCCTGCAAACAACATAATTTGAGTTCATAAAGTACTGAAAGTCTTAAATGTATACACATCACATTATCTTTATCTGATAATTTGTTGATGGACATCTGTGTTGTTTCTGTTACTTATCCTTTGTAGATTGGGCTCTGATAAACATGGGTACACAAAAATCTATTCGTTCACTAATTTTGAATCTTTTGGGTATATACGCAGAAGTAGAATAGCTGAATGATGTATTAGTGATATTTTTTTTAAAAAAACATACTAATTTCCACAATGTCTGCACTTATTTGCGTTCCTCCTAACAATGGATAAATGCTTTTTACCTGTGCTTTCCCAGCAGCATCTCTCCCACCCCCTTCTTGACAATAGCTATTCTGACAGAGGTCAGTTGGAATCTCAGTGTAGTTTTCATTGGTTTTCTCTGATTGATAAGATTGTTTAAGCATTTTAAAAATGATTTTATTTGCCACTTGTAGCTCATTTGAGAGGTGTCTGTTTAATTCATTTGGCCAGTTATTGGTTGTATTAGATTATTTGCTTAAGGTGTTTAATGTTTTGACTTTTCTATTATTGTCGATATTGGTCTGCCTTCCCTGTAGGCTCTTTCTGAACATCAGTATTTTTTTTCTTTCATTGTATTTCAGAAGCTGTTTAAGTTGGTGATTTCTCATTTGTCAAATCATGCTAACTTATATTCAGGAAATCATTTCCCATGCCTGGTGGTGATGCACCTTCATTCTTGTTACACCCTTGTCTTTTGATCATCAGCATAAACGGCTTCATAGAGTGCGACAGTAGACATGGTAGACATTAGTTCTTTTTAAGTGTGTGGTAGAATCAAGAGCAAATCTGTCTATTCTTGGGGTTTCCTTTGCTTATTTATAAATAAATTTGAGCTTTCCAAGAAATTAATCTACATTGTCAAACTTAATGACATAAAGTCTTTCTAATATAACTATGCTATATATAGATTCTATAGCAATATATTCTATCAGTTCTGAAATTGCTCATTTATATCTTTAATTTCTGTTTAGTTTGTTTTAGAGGGTTATTTATTTATTTATTAACTGATCAGTTTTAGATCAGTTTAGAGAAATTTTACTGATCTTTTAAATGAATGAATTGCTCCCTCCTCTGAAAATCTACTTTGATCCATTTTCTTTTCAGTTGATTTTTTCACTTGAAATCTTCACTTGATTTTTTGTTTGTTTGTTTGTTTGTTTGTTTCTTGTTTTGTGGGGTTCAGGCTGAAGCCAATCAGACTTGCATTCTTAGTGTAGATATTTAGTGCCACAAATCTCCCTGTAAATATTGTTTCGGTGACACTTATATTAATATGGCACGTTTTCCTTTTCATTCTTTTAAAAATGTCTCTAATTCCACTTTTGATTTTTTTGACCTTTTGACAATTTAGAAATATATTTTCAGCTTAAGTATTTTGTGGGTTCCCAAAGACCTCTGTTAGTGTCTTTTAATTTAGGTGATTGTTAGTAGAAACTATGCTCTATGTTGTTTTAGACATTTTTAAATTTGAGACATACTTCATGGTGATGATAATATATATCTTTGTTTTTTAAAGATTTATTTATTTATTATATGTAAGTACACTGTAGCTATCTTCAGACACACCAGAAGTGGGCATCCGATCTCATTACAGATGGTTGTGAGCCACCATGTGGTTGCT
>NW_022196904.1:159173804-159209559 GCF_008632895.1 Mastomys coucha | reverse complement strand
TTTTGAGACAGGGTTTCTCTGTGTAGCCCTGGTTGTTCTGGAACTCACTCTATTAGACCAGGCTGGCCTCAAACTCAGAAATATGCCTGCCTCTGCCTCTCAAGTGCTGGGTTTAAAGGTGTGCGCCACCACCGCCCGGCCAATATATATCTTAACCTATCATTTTGTTTCATTTTTTTTGATGCTTTGAACCTTAACAATTAGGTGCATAATGATTTAAGATTATTTGATCTTCTTGATAAAGTAAGTTTTTCATCATGAAATTATCCTCTTTATCTCTGGTAACAGTTCTTTTCTGTAGCAGCTTTTCTCTGATGGTGTTGATGGATTTCTTACACTGGAGTTATTAGTATGCTGTCTTTTTTTCATACTTTTCCTTGTAATTTTTGTGAGTTTATACTTTATGTACATTTTTAAGCAGCATGCTATACTTTTTATTTCTAGAAGTCTGTTAATCTGTGCTTTTTAATTTGAATATTTTGATCATTTATTAAAGTAATTTACTTTAGTTTTTGTGGATGAACATAGAAGAGTAACTTGAATGAATTTGTCCTAAGAGTGATTTGTCAATCTATAAGATGTAGTGTTGGTACTGCTTTTTAAATACCATGTGTGTGATTTACTTGGGTAACACTTAGAAGAAAACCTATGATGCTGTGCTGTATACACCAACTATGAATTGTTTGCCTTAGAGCTTTTGGGCTCACAAAACCCATGGTATTTACTATTTGCGCCTTTACTGTGTTATTGTGCTGCCCCCTATAGAGCCTAAACAGATGCCCTGGCACACATGATGGGAACAGACTTCACCTCGTTGGTCAGGAGCAGCTTTCTTTTTTTTCCCCTTTCTTTTTTTTCCCCTCTTGTCTCCTTTTTGTATATTTGTATTCTGTCTGTCCTCATACTTTGTAGCTCTTTTAAATATCCGTGTTGTACCCCTCAGCTAGCTACTGTATATTTGAAGGGAGATAAGACATTTTGTGTCATATTGTCACTGCATTAATGTCTAAGTATTGTTTAAAAGTATTTTTGGCTAGGATATTTTAGGAATTAAGCTGTATGTCTCCCTGATCCTTTTCATTCGTCATATCCCTGAGCTATGGAAGGTATGAATATTGGCGTTTGTGTCCCGCGATCGTGTTTTCGGATCTCCTTTCCTCAGTTGTCTTGATCCTGGGGGATCTGCTTAAGTAACATGGCCACAGAGGATTTTCTTGCAGTGCATATAGTTTCTAGAAGATTTAGAAATCATGGTGTTCTTGTTCATTGTATATTCTAAAGCTAGTTCTTAAACACTCAAAGCAGCAAATGTGCTGCATCCCTGTTGAACAAGTGCTTTCTTTTTGTCCAGTATATGCAGACAGGTAAATGGGCAGTGGTTAGGGCTGATTAGCAAGCTGGTGAATGATGACAAAACTACGTCTGGAGTACAGCAGAGCCTGTAGTTCAGTCTCCATGAAGATGAGGGAAGCGTGCCAACTGAAGCTGGCTTAAGTCTACAAACAGGAGCCTGCGCAGAAGGATTCATGGTAATTAACCAATTCAAAGTGCAATATTTTCCTTTCATTAATTTGGCAGAAAACAACTAAATATCTACAGCAAAACTGTTTTTGACATTTTCATTTTCTGCTTGGAAAATAATGGGTATTCTGGATTGCTCTATGAAAGAAACTGGTAGGATTTTTTTTTTCCATTTACATTGTAACTTCCTAAAAAAGTAGATTACTCAATTAGCAGAGTTTAATTTATTAATTAAGCAGGATTCGTTGGCTGCAGGAATCACCAGAATTGATTCACATTTTGAAGGGTCAGGTTCGAAGGAGATTCTCAGAGAGTTTACTGGCTCTGATCGAGTTTACTGTCTTTCTCCATGGATGCTTACGTAGTAGGATGGCAGGTGAAGCATTCATATTTATTGTATTATCCTCAGGTCACTCCTACTCTACAGACTACACTCCAGTTCCTGCTCTTCCAGTTATTTTGAGTTAAATTGATTTTGTTTACCTAATTACTTCACTCCAGTTATTGGTTTTTCTGGTTTAAAGATGTGCTGCCTGCTAACCACTTAAGAAGTATCTTGAGGCCTGCAGAGATAGCTTAGCCATTAAAGGCTAGGTAGGCTCACAACCAAGAATATAAGAATTTGTCTTGAATATAGTTGGAAGGGTCCATTGTTGAAAAATGTTCCTAGAGTTATTGTAGACCTTTGTGTTTCAGGATATATTTGTGTGTGTGTGTTTGTATACACTCTCATTTCAATAGTTTTTTATTAATAATATTTCATAATACCTATATATTTATCAAACACCTTATCACATAATATTTTCCCTTCTGCAATTTTTGAGACATCTTGTGCTCATAATTTTGCCTCTGTATAGTGAACATCTTTACTCTGAAAAGTATTTTTATTTTAACTTACTATTATTTGTAACTGTCAGAAATCAACTTTCCTCTGTCCTCATATATAAATGCAGAGGAATCTTAGGATAGCTTCTGAAATCCCACAGTAAAACACAGCTCCTTGAGGGCTTGGGCGGGCTGGGATCACTTCAATAGGAACCCAAGCAATGCTCTTGTCTTCATTTATGCTTCCGCCTTTTTACTTTATAAAGTTAAACGCTGTGTTCTCAAAAACACGAGGCCATCACACATTATATCTTATCGTGCCTTGTTCAGTGGATGCCCTATAAGGCCTTCACTTTTTAAGAGAGCTAGAGGTAAGGAGTGGATCTGTGGCCAAGGCAGTGTGGGAACACACAGGGAGTGGTGGAGGGAGGTGAAGCTACCATGTGGATATATTGTATAAGAGTAATTTAGAAAATAAGATAAAATAAAACTCCACTTACCTACTACTGTATAAGCCACCACTCTTTGGTGTTGGAGTACGAGCATAGATGGAGAGATCAGAGTATAGATCAGAGTATAGATCCAGTTGCAAAAATCCTGCAAAGAGAATGCCGAGCACTGTGCGTCATATTGGCACTGATTATAAATACACGCAGTAGTCAGAGGGCAGTGCCGTGGAGTGTAAACCTGGTCACTGCCCACTCAGATAGAAGATCCTGTGAGTAGTTGGGGATGTAGTTCAGATGGTGGTGTTTGCCTATCATACAGGAAGCGAAGTGACACGCTGTATAAAACAGGCATCAAGGCATAGTTCTGCAGGGTTAGAACTCCCGAGGTTGAAGCGGGGGAAGAGAAACTGATTCCTGTGCCACATTAGGAATTTGAGAGGGATCAAAAAGAGCTCACTGTTGTTAAACTGTGTATATAGACATAAAGGTTTATTCAGTCAGTGAATGTGCTTATGGTCAAATGTGGTGTTGGTAGAAATTTAGTGGTGAATAAAAGAAGTACAATTCTAAACTTTGAGGAGATTATACAGTAGTAGCTAAGTGGAGTTTTATTTTATCTTATTTTCTAACTTACTCTTATACAATATATCCACATGGCAGCTTCACCTCCCTCCATTCCTACCTGTGTGTTCCCACCTCTCCTCTGCCACAGATCCACTCCTTACCTCTAGCTCTCTCAAAAAGTGAAGGCCTTGCAGTGAAGGCCACTGAACAAGGCACAATAAGATACAAAAATGACCAGGGCACAGCCTACATCAGGGCTGGGTGAGGGAATCTGGTAGAGGGAAGGGTCACCAAGAGCAGGCAAAAGTGGCAGGCACTCCCACTGTCAGGAGTCTCATAAAACCACCAACCACAGCATGTATTCCGAGGACCTAGCAAAGACCAGCGCAGGCTCCACAGCAGCTGCTTCAGTTTCTGTGGGCCCCTATGATCCCTGCTTAGTTGGTTCTGTGGGCCTTGCTCTCCTTGTGTGCTCAATCCCTTTGGCTGCCGCAATTCCTTCTACTCTTCTGTGGTGCTCCTTGAGCTACAAGAGGAGGGACATGATGTGAGTGCTCCCTCTGCCTGATGTTTGGGTGTGGGTCTCTGCCTCTGTTCCTAACCGCTAGAATATCCACTTTTAAGCGAGTACATACCATGTTTTTCTTTCTGGGTCTGGTTTACCTCATTCAGGATGATTTTTTTTTTCTAGTTCCACCCATTTGACTTTAAATTTTATGATGTTATTTTTTTAAACAACTGAGTAATATTCCATTGGTATATGTACTTGATTTACTTTATCCATTCTTCTGCTGAGGGATGTCTAGGTTGTTTTTGGCTGTTAAGAATAACGCTGCTGTGAACATAGTTGAGCAAATGTCCTCATGGTAGGTTGGAACATCCTTTGTATATATGCCCAAGAGCATATAAGCTAGGTCTTGAAATATATCAATTACCAGTTTTGTGAGAAACCACCTTATTGATTTCTATAGTGACTGTGCAAGTTTACATTCTAACAGCAATGAAGGAGTGTTCTCCTTGCTCCACATTCTTGCCAGCATAAGTTGTCACTTTTGTTTTTTATCTTAAGCATTCTGACAGGTGTAAAATGGAATCTCAAAGTGGTTTTGATTTGCATTCCCCTGATGGCTAAGGATGTCAGGCTTACAAACATTGACAAAAGGCTAACATATTTCTTTCTTTCTCAGCCATTTGAGATTTCTCTGTTGAGAATTCTATATCTAGGCATGTGCTCCATTTTAAAATTAGATTGTTTGGTTTGTTTATGTTAAGTTTCTTGAGTTCCTTATTTTTTTGGATATTATCCCTCTATCACATGAGGAGTTGGTGAAATTCTTTTTCCATTCTGTAGGCTGTCTTTTTGTCTTATTGACAGTGTCATTTGCTTTACAGAAGCTTTCAGTTTCATGAAGTCACATTTATTAGTTGTAGATAGTAGTGTCTGGTCTATCAGTATTCTGTTCAGAAGTCATCTCATGTGCCAGTGTGTGCAAGGCTAGGCCTCTCTTTTTTCTCCTGTCAGGTGCAGTGTATATGATTTTATGTTAAGAATTTTGATGCACTTGGACTTGAGTTTTGTGAAAACTCAATTATAGACATTAGTCTATTTGCATTCTTCTACATTTAGACATTCAGTTAGACCAGCACCATTTTTGAAGATGCTTTCTTTTTCCATTATGTAGTTTTGCTTTTTTTTTTAAATCAAAAATCAGGTGTGCATAGGTGTGTTGGCTTATGTCTGGGTCTTTGAGTCAATTCAGTTGATTAATGTGCCTGTTTCTATGCAACTACCATGAGTTTTTAAAAATTACTACAGCTATGTAGTACAGCTTAGAATTAAGAATAGTGATACCTCTGGAAGTTCTGTTATTGTTCAGGATTGTTTTGTCTATCCTGGGTTTTTTTTCCTTCCATATGAAGTTGTGTATTGTCCTTTCTAAGGTCCTTTAAAGAATTGTCTTGGAATTTTGACTGGGATTGCATTTAATCTGTAGATTGCTCTATCCGTAAAAGGGGTCTTCTTTCCATCTTTTCTTCTTTTGATATCTTCTTTAATTTCTGTCTTCCCATCCTTGAAGGTTTTATCATACAAATCTTTTACTTGCTTGGTTAGAGTTACTCCAAGGTATTGTTTCCCTGCTTTCTTTCTTAGTCTATTTGTCATTTGTATAGGAAGGCTACTGATTTTATTTAGTTAATCTTGTATTCATCCACTTAGCTGAAGGTGTTTATCAGCTGTAGGAATTCTCTGAAAGAATTTTTTGGCTTAGTTATGTGTATTACATTATCTGCAACTCAGGCTACCTTGACTTCTTCATTTCTGATTTGTATCCCCTTGATCTCCTTTAGTTTTCCTATTCTAGTTAAAACTTCAAGCACTATATTGAACAGAGAAGAAGACTGTGGACAGTCTTGAAAAGGTTAGCCCATGCTGGAGAGATGGCTGAGCACTGAATGGCACTTGTTGCACTTGCAGAGGACCTGGTTTGTGTTACCAGCACCTACATAGAGGCCAAAAATCTGTAATCCAGTTCCAGACGGTACAGTGCATCTTTTGATCTCTGTGGGTACTTTATGCCTATGGTGAATGGCTGGACACATAGGTAAATTACCTGTACATATAAAATAAAATAAAAGAATGAGCTCTGAAGTAATGAATTATATAATATGAATATAACATGCTTTGGAGAAGATTCAGTGCTTAGAGATAAAACTATACATTCATTGAGGAAGTAGAAGGGTAGAAGGTAAGATTACTAATTTTGTTCACTTCTTTCTAGACAAGTGAAATCATGTCTAACCTTGAAGTAGTGAGGAGTATGTCTTAATCTGAGAAAGCAGAATGTATGAAGGCCTTGATGTATAACAAGCATGGTGTACTTGTGCAAATAAAAGATTATCATTGTGGATGAACATAGAAGAGTAACTTGAATGAATTTGTCCTAAGAGTGATTTGTCAATCTATAAGATGTAGTGTTGGTACTGCTTTTTAAATACCATGTGTGTGATTTACTTGGGTAACACTTAGAAGAAAACCTATGATGCTGTGCTGTATACACCAAATATGAATTGTTTGCCTTAGAGCTTTTGGGCTCACAAAACCCATGGCATTTACTATTTGCGCCTTTACTGTGTTATTGTGCTGCCCCCTATAGAGCCTAAACAGATGCCCTGGCACACATGATGGGAACAGACTTCACCTCATTGGTCAGGAGCAGCTTTAAGGCCTAGTCAGTGTTTGAACTGAAACACTGACTATAGCCTGTGTTCTGTAGACTGTAGTCTGAAAGTAGTGATTTAACCCAGTTTTATCTTGTAGTCTATAATCCAAGTGAAAATTAAATATATAAAAGGATGAGTCAAAAATTATGACTGATAAAATTATGAATATGGAGATCAGGCCTATGACATTTAAGAATATTGTGATCATCATAATGAAATAAAAAATGGAAATAGTATACATTTATTTTGCTTTTTGGTTTTTTTAATAGAGTCTCACTATGTTTTCTAGTCTGGTGGCATCAAACTCATTAATCAGATAATCTTCCTGCCACACCTCCCCAACTAACTGGCACTAAGTAACAGTCCAATTAAGTGCTGGCTGCCACATTGAAACAATTTATTTTAATTAAAAAATTGCCAAGTTCTGTCTGAAGAGATGGCTCAGAGGTTAAGAGCATAGACTACTTTTCCAGGGGTCCTGAGTTCAATTTCCCGCAACCATCTGTAATGGGATTCGATTCATGCCCTCTTTTGTTATGTCCAAAGACAGTGAAAGTGTACTCATGTACATAAGTAAATCTTTAAAAAATGTTTGCCAAGTTCTCAGAAAAAAAATCGTCATTTAATGGTAATTGTCTTTTGCAAATTGTGATGGCTCATCTATTTATTTATGTGTATCTGAGAAGACTAAATTTAGGCAGAGTCATTTGCCAAAGAGAATATGACCAGCAGTGGAGCTGACTGACCTCATTTTATATAAACCTGGGGATGAAGTTATATTAAGTTAGAGTTTCTCCCTCCATGCACCATTCCAAGCTTATATATCGTTACATTTTTATGTGATTGAAAACATTGTTGACTTAATGTTCTTTGGAAGAAAAAATCTTGCTCATTTAGAACATTATTTCTGTTACTAAGGAGCTATGGTGACTTGAAGCTAAGAAATACCTTTTCATGAAACTTTGATTGATGAGTAATTAAGAGAACTCAAAATGATTGTAAATCTAAGATCTTACTAAGCTAAGGTTGGAGACTTCCATGGGTTTTCCGGGTGGTTCTATCTTCTTTCTGCATGTGCCTGTGGTTGGAAGCTGTCACCTACATAGTAACTTGTGGCTTATAGAGTGCGCCAGCAGTCTGAGGACTCTGAGATAACAGCTTCACGTCTGTAGTACAGAAAGCAGCAGTAAAGCAGATGAGCTGCAGCTGTGATTATAAAGCCACGATGTCTGGTTACCCAGAGCACTGCTTGCCTTGCCCTGTATTTTCCAATTTTTGGCTCACACAAGTACTTTGACAATGAATGGAGTTTCTGTAAATACAAAAACTTTGTGTGTGTGTGTGTGTGTGTGTGTGTGTGTGTGTCTAGAGGAAACATTAGGGGTGGATTGTTTCCTTGGAGGGTACCTGTAGGAAATAATACCTACCTATCCAGTAGGAAATCTCTGGAGTTTCACCTTCTAGGTATAGTGCAAGTTTGAAGTGCAACTCTGAGCACACTTACCATTTGTATCTGCCTACAGATTACAAACACACATTTACTCTGAACACACTTAGCAGTTGTATCTGCCTGTACAGACTACAAACACACATTTACTCTGAGCACACTTAACAATTGTACCTGCCTATACAGACTACAAACACATATTTAGGGTTTAAGGCTGATGCTATGTTATTAACTCCAGATGTTAAATATTTGATTTTCAATTGTTCTTCATACCTTAGGATAATTCAAAAAGTATTTTGGGCCCTTAAGACTACTATGATCCATAGGCTTCAGAGCTAAATTGGCCCTTATTATGTCTAAGCGTTTGTCTTAGTCTACTTAATATCTGTCGGTTGAGAAATCCATGCTCAGCAAATATCTGCTTTTGTGAAATTATCAACTTTATGAAAGTGGTTTTTAAAAATATAAAGGCACTTAGTTATCTTTACTGTAATTTCTCATTTAAACCATTCATGTTTCTCTGGAGAGAGATAAATGTTTCTGTAAAGTTTAAATATAAGTATAAAGACATTTACATTTAACAAGAGAGCAAGTTGATGCTAGAATTGGTAAGAAAGGAGAGTTCTGAGAACTTGAAGTGTTCTGAGTTGTCTATTTTCATTTTGACATGAATGAAAAGAGGAAGGAAGAATGTGAAGGCAGCTCTGCAGTAGGCTGTGATGGCTTGCTTGTGTTCAGTCAACACTGTCATACTATCAGTTCTATTAAAGACAGTTCTGGTCATGTCAGTAACTACATGACTTATAATAAACATTTTTGTCATCATGATTATAATTTAACTCAATTACTTAAACTTCTAAGACTTGGGGTTTTGTTTGTTTGTTTGTTTGTTTGTTTTCGTTTTTAAGCATTGGGTCTCAACATATAGCAAAGGTTGGCCCAGGATCTGGAACTGTCCCTCTGCTATCCGAATGTTGAAATAAGGCATGTAGTGCCATTCCCAGCAAATTACACACACACACACACACACACACACACACACACACACACACACATTTTTTAGCATTTTATATTTAACCCAAATTCAAAATATGCAAACTAGACAGAAGGATAAAAGAGAACTATGAGTTGAAATAACTAGGAGAAAGAACAGTTTAGGGCAATGTAGAGAATAATTTCTGTTCCAGGTATTGGGTTCTAGTTGTTCAGCTATTGATTTTATTGGTTGAGTCCAAAGGTTGCTCCTTTCTAAAGGAACATAAATACAGTTTAAATCAGCTACATTTTATTGTTACAATCCTTAATATATGATTAAAAAATATATTCTAGAGATGTCAAAGAAAATGCAGCCTTTGGTAAAGAGAAAAGGTAAATAGAAATGATGTAGATGCTGATCTCCATGGAAAAAGTTTATGTGTAAGCATCTATGAAAAAGCTTAAATATGAAAACAAGCACATAGTACAGCAATTATGAAAATAATAAATGATCAGGTAAAAATCAATAGTGTAAAAAGGAGATAATTAAAACAAGTTGAAGTTCTCTAACTAGAATGAGCAACAATTAAAAGGTATTGATTTCCCACCTGTAGGGTATTAAGAAAACTTTAATTTCATATATATCAAATGTATTCAATTCCGAAGAGCTCAACTATAAAAGATTAAAGGAAAATGAGCAGTGAATGATTCCGAACAGTCACATGTGATGGTTTTACACATGTCTAATAATTGAAGCTATAGCAAGAGAGGAGGGTGAAGGGAATATAAAGGACTGAAGGCTGAGAACGTAACATTTAAAATCAGAAAATGTCAAGCTTCGGGAATTCCACATGGTATAAATTGAATATAATGCATCCTATTAAATTGCTAAAATAGCTAATAGTCATTACAGTGACAATGAAAAAAGAAGATTTTGAGACAGGGTCTTACTGTGTAGTCCCGGCTAATCTGGAATTCATTCACTGTGTATAGCAGGCTGGCCTTGAACTCATAGAGTATAGTGGGATTAAAGATAATGTGTCACCTTGCCCAGCTTGAAGAAAGTAGTAAGGGACTTTAAAAGTATCCAACAGCCATTCACAAAGGAGCTATCAACTTTTTATAATTTATGTATTTAAAAATACTATGTCATAAAGTCTGCATGTGTAGGTCCATTTAAAAGTAATTTTATATTTCAGATAATAAGCATGCAGACCCATTAAATGAACTACACAAAGCAATATAGATCTAAATTAAAGTTGACTGTTTTATCTCATCATGTTTTTATTTTGTGTGTTTTTGATAGGTGAAATATCATTTTTGCCTATCACAAAAGAAAACTTTTCAAAAGTTTTCTTATGGGAGCATTCTGCTAGTTTATAATAATCATATTATCAGTTATAATTTATTATTGTTGTTGAGGCAAGGTTGTCGTCTAGGCTGAATTAAAATGTTTGGTGGTCCTCTTGCCACTGTCATCCAGATGTTTAGACAACAGGTATGGGCCCCTGATTGTGACTAAGGCTTTTACTTTATAAAGTAAGCCTTCAAGTCTGATCATTATATATAATTTTAATGTTAAGTTAACCTAAATATATTTTGTGAAAAAAGTTTATAGTAAATTCAGCCTAACCTCATATATATATGTATATATGTATGTATTTGAAGCTCTGCCAATTATAGATGAGAAATGAATTGCAAAGTATAAAAACTGCTTCTACTTTCTGTTTCTGTATTATGAAACCTGAATATAGAATTTCTGTCTCAGTTGATGGAACATTCAGTTATGTATTAGAATTTCTGGGTTGTTGATATTTCTCACCCTTACCAATATTTGAGAAAATTGTTGTACTAAAGAATTTCCAGGGACACACCTATGTATATTTATTTTTTCTCATTTTAATGATTTTTTTTAAAAAATGAAATTGAAGTGATTTTGCACCTGAAGTTCACCAAAGACAGCCTCCTGTTTCTTTTTTATTCAGAGATTTTTATCAGAGGAATGTAGACTGGAATCTGCAATGGTTCTCAAAATCCCAAAGTGGTAAGTGAGACCAATTAAGTCTTTTCTTACCAATATTTAGTTGTAATTTTTCTCTATAGTACTTTATTGAAGTATTTAAAATGACAAGTGACATCAATTCTAGTGCTTACACATCTGATAACTTTAGAGTCTGGCTATTAAAAGCCCTGTGTTTGTGTTCCTAATGGTTTTGATTTATTTGGTACCTGGAATCAGGTTCAAGGAGAAAAGAAGGTGGGTGGGCAGGACGCTACCTGTATGACACTGTTCATATTGCCTCTTCTTTTTGGAGCTAAACAAATCACATCTCTAAATTGATGTGTGGCCCTAGTTGATCTTCTCAGACTGACAGTAAAGGTGGCATTTCCTGTTTTTAGCCTATCAGTTCAAGAATTAGAACCCACATTTACCTTCAATTTTATAATCCAAGTGAAATGCTTTGGAGACTGGCATATAATTATATTAAATGCTTAAAAGAGTGAATCCTAATTTAAGCCTAATATAATATAGTTATGAAAAAATGATTAGTCCTATGAAATTTAAGAATGTGACAGTATAATGAATTAAGACAGCACACATTTATTTATTGATTTACATTATTTATTTCATTGAATTTGGGACTGATATTGACAAAGTTCTTGGTAAGAATCAAAAATATTTATGAGTTTGAAAAATCCTCGTAAGAATTATCCAGAACACTGTTAAAGGACTTGCTTAGCATGTCCTGGGTTAGCACACAACACATACATATACACACATATATAAAAAAAAGATGAAAAATAAAAATTTTATAGAGCTCAAAATCAGGTTTTAGGTTTATAGTAAAATATTCTGTGTATGAAGTTTTTGTTATACAAATAAAAAATAATATGAAGAAATTTGAAAAAAACTTCTGAGGTGAATCTTGCTAATAAGCAGCCCTAGATGGATTAGTATTTATGATTTAGATTAAGCTATCCTTGAACTCAGGGTGATTCTCAAGCACCAGAGTGCTGAGATTGTAAGCATGTATCACCATGCATGCCCTATTTAAAAGCAATAATTTTAGACAATGAGACTTGATATGTTTTATACACATACACACACACATATATTGGAATACATATTGAGTTTATTCTAATGTAAATTTACAAAAAAGCTTCAGCTTTAAAACTGACTTTGTGGTATCTGTATGAATGACTTTTAAGGAGATGACTTAGCAAAATAACTCATGAATTTTACCCAGTAGCAAAATTTTTTAAGTGTAAAACACATAACTCAGAAGTTGAACAATAGTGTGCCTTTGGGAATGGTCCAACAACTTAGACTTTGTTTGTTTTAACATGCTGATATACAATTTATTCTAATGGTCCTGGTATGATTTATTTGTCAAATTATTTCTATATTTACATTGCTAGGAGAGGAGGTATCTGTCTCTGTATATTCAAAAAATAGCTTAATATATATTCTGATTCAATTAGTATAGATAATATTTCAACCTCAGGTCTGTTGTGTTTGGATTGTGTGATCCCAGAAGACAGAGATGAAGTTAATTTCTTTGCAATCCTTTAAATCTCAATTGAAAGGCATTGTCTTTGAGGAACAAAAAAAGTAAATGTTAAGGCAGACAATTTGTGTGTATTACATGTGACACCATCCTTACCATCCTTCTGTAGCTTTACATTTCTGCCAAAAGTCCTTATTTCCTCCCTTATCTACTTCTTACTATGTAACTTCCCTACCTGGCCTGTGCATCAATGAGAAAGCCCAGTTGTCCACAGTGACCATTGGAAGCACTGAGCTTGCTCTGTTTTCCTTTCTCAGTAGTTTTCCTTTGTTGTTAGATATAACTGAAATTATATCAGACAGGAAAGCCATAGCTAGCCCTTGTGGAATACATTTGTAAGTGCCAAGAATTTGAAATAGAGGCAGAAAGATCAGGAGTTCTAGTCTACCTTTGGGTTCATAAATGTTTGGAGACCAGCCTAAACTATAGGCAACCTATTATTAAAAACACAAAGGAAAAACAAAACAAAGAAAAATAAGCACTATATATTATATTTTTACTTTCCAACAAGGTAGAATTTTATGATTAAGTTGTAAATGGTACTTTCCAATGTTATTTAACAACTCTATTAGCTATTAATATGACCCAGCAACACCCCCCCAATAATCAATGCAGAGTCCTATCAATTTTTAAATCAACTTTAGTACCATTAGTGGGCATATTACCCATAATATATTTTTCTATATGGTAGACTGTTAATTCTAGCTGTGTTCCCCAAGTATTTGCTGTTAGAGTCTTGCCTGGGTTATTTATGCTCCATTGTCTGTCCTCAGAGACCATTTCACTTTGGCCATGTGCTCCTGGCCCATCACATCTAATGGAGACCTCCTGTTCTCTCTGTCTTCTTTTTCCTTCTCCTTCCTTCTTCCTCCTCTTTTTCTGTTGTGGTCCTTATCGCTGTCCCCCAGCTCGGTAACTAAAACCAAGCCTACCTCTCTTTTCCCCAGTAATTGACCATGGCCACTTTTCTTTAACCAATAGCTTTAAATAGGGGAGCGAGTTATACACAGCAGAGGCTGGTAAATGTGATTTCCCTCATTTGTGGGGCAACCATTTTTTAGGATACAGAATTTAGCACTTGAATACATAGCAGCACCAGACCAAACCCCTACATTAAGTAGTTAATACTATACAAGAACTTTGCCTTGGATATGTTTGTTATAACAGCAGTATGTCTTAATTAACATGTATTTATGAAGTACTGATATACAGGAAACATACAGGTATAAAAATAGTGGCTCGAGACTTCATTTTACTTTGTGTTTTTCACAGGCACATACAATATAATATAGGGGAATTTTAGAGGACATTGATTGTCTTAACATATTCTCTAGCTTGGTAAGACAAATTTAGCATGACAGTGTAGTAGTGCTTTGCTAGGAAGCTTGTTCCCCTCTGTCTGAGAGACAGTAAAAGTTCAAGACATGACTCAGTATTTAGTGCATGCTCTGATTAGAGTGATTTTTGTCTCTTGTATATTTAGAACATTCTGTGCATTTATAACTTCTACCCAGTAGAAGCTTATTTCTTCCCTCAGAAGCTAGCTTTCAGATGTGCAGGGATGTTATGCATGTCTCTATTCCATGCTCTTGTTACAAATCCAAACAGCAAATTTCTTTCACATATGAGTGAATTACCAGATACACTCACAGTTCATTTGTCCATTTCAGTCTGCACACAAACTCAGAAGGTTCATAGATGTAGCTAGCTTCTGTGGCGTAGTATGGCCTGGATGATACAGTGTGCTATAGATGTACTGTACTTTGTTCAAAAATAGAAGTATTTATAAAGTAAGTTGATTATATTATTGAAGGGAGAATTTAATTATAATTACTTAGTATTAATAAAATTTCATAACATTACTCTCTAGATGAATTGTGTTATTAAGGAATTTTACTAGATCTGTGTAATATTTTGCTTTAACAAGTTTTCTGGGAAAGAAACTTGACATTTAGACAGTTTTGATTAAAAGAGAAAGGGTTATAACAAAAATTGATGTTCTAATAAATATACACATTTTACAGAAATATGTGTGTATTTTCTAAGTAAAGATTTTTCTCTCCTTTCTTTTCTTTTGCTCTTTAGGTTTTCAGTTTTGCTTTCTTATTGTTAAGTTGAGATACGTTTTATGCATTTAATGTGAGATTTATAGGTTCATGAGAAGAAAACACATTGGAATCTTATTTCTAATAAATATTATATTTGTTTTAATATTAAATAAATATAAATTCATTGCTAAAATTTCAGCACCAATGATTAAAAAAAACCCAAAAGTTGGACTTTTTCTCAATATCCATGTGATCAGAAAGTTTCTTCTCTATACAAATGTACTTTCGTGCTGAGATTAGTGCACTTAAAGCATGCGCTGCCTCTGTGTTTTGAGCCGGTAGAGTAGGTTCTGCAGATAAACTGTCATATCTGCTGGAGCTGCTCCACAGCCCCCTAGTCCACCCCAACTGGCTGGATTTAGAGCAGCAGCTTCAGAAATGCCAGTCTCATCCATTCCAGTTTTTATTAAGTTCTTACTAAAACTCTTTATTTTCTTAAAATTCTTTAGAGCACCCTCAGGAAGAAAAAGTCAAATAAATAAATATTTTTTTCTTATTGATTTGCTACACGCATTGGCTTCCTTACCTTTAGACTGTTAGTTAATGTTTGAGGATCTTTAAACAAAAATATAATCCTCTTGGGGTCATGTTCAGAGCTAAATCTGCAACTCATAACATTACTCGTAAAGTGATCCTATAGAGCCTCCATTGTGGAGATCCAAATAAATCCTGGGGTAAACTAAGATTCAGGGCCATTGCCCAAAGTACCTGTTTTGCCCTGCTGTCTGAGCCAAGATTCTGAACATAGTCCTGTCGGTAACACAAGACCACTGTTGACCTTCTGTGCTGTTACTATAGTGCAGTCTGCTCTAAGCTTACTGCACAAGCCAAGAATATGTAACACCGATTTGATTTCATGACGATAGTGTTAATTTCAGATAAGAAACATTTTTGTTCATGTGGCATACAAGTATGTATAACATTATAGTTTTCCTGTCTTAAAGTTAATAATTTAAATTTATATTTAAATTTATGGGGACAGACTCCCATGTAGCCCAGGCTGGCCTTGAGTTGAGGATGAGCTCATGCTCCTGGTTCCCCTTCCCTCTCTTCCCAAGTAGTAGCACTACATGTGTTGCCAACAGTATTGGCTTTTCCTGGATTTTAATGCTTGTAGTGCTAGATTATGACTATGGCCCCACAGTTTATGAAAAAAGTAGTAGTCAGGATGCCTTCCTCCCCAAAAAGCTTGAAGAATAAAATAAATGGTATTACCTGATAGTTTATATAGCAGAGCAATTTAGAAGGCCCATCTTGTCACTACTGCTTAGTTGTATGGAATCTTTTTATTTAGCATGGTCGGCAGAGAAAGTAAGGGTAAAGAAAGAAAAGGAGGGGTGTCTAGTTACTCCCCAAACTAAGCAAATTCTGTTCTTTTAAGTATAAGAGAATCTATTATTCAGAGTTCAATAAATTTTATAATGAAAGAGAATGCATTTTTAGTAATTAACTTATTAAGTTTGTGGTTAGGAAACATTTTTTTTTTTGTAAATGCAAGAAAAATGGCCACATGTTAACTGTGGCATAACCATAATATCTTACATGTATTTTAGATATGTAACTATTAGATTACTGTTGGGGTGTAATGGAATACTTGATAATATCATTGTAAATACTGCATATACATCAGAATTTTTGTAAGGTATTTGTTTTGATGTTGCTTTAAAATCCTTAGTACTTCAGCGTATATTAGGTCTGACAGTTCTTAAGCTAATAAAATCTAACAACATATTGAACCATTAAAGAATTTAAGCAGTATGGGTTGTTTCAAATTTACCCTCACACAATAGAGATTTGAAATCTTTTAAAATGAATGTGTTAGCACAATAAATACATAGAAGGAACTGCAAAATAAGGATAGTTAGTGCATGCTGTGGAAAGCCTGTAAATTGCCACAAAAAAACCCCACAAACAAACCAAACACACCCTAAACCGATTATCCTCACAAGCATTTCATGCAATTTGACAGTGAAAAGCGCACCCTGTAAAAGCTGTTGCACTAAGCACTTCATTTAAAAGGTTTCCTTCTCACACCCTGAAATTACACTTACTCCCTTCAAGTGAAGATTCAAAATTTGTTTCCTGTTTATTTTGGTTGCAACTACTTATGCATTGATTTTTGCTGCCCCACCCCACTTGTTGATAAGCTAGAAAGTCTTTTGAGTTTCTTCATTGCAGTAAACACACAATCTGTACTGTAGGTTACATTCAGAAATGAAGTCAAAATAAAATCCTCAGCCTGCAACAAATATATATAATAATAAAATAGCGAACCTAGCATACCATAAAATAATGTCATGGGCCCCAAAGCCCTCAAAATATGTACAATGTACAAACATTTAGTTGGCTTTGCCACACACATTTGCATAGTTTGATTTACTTGAATTTTTGTTAAATGCCTTGAAAAAGTGCCTGATTCATTTATGTGAGAAAGACACTTGGAAACTTGTAGGCGAGACTCTGACTGTGGGATTCTGTTCTCCGTGTGATATGAGTGTTTCTTTCCCTCTGCAACAAAGCCCTGAGTATCTGGCCGTATTCCCTGTTCTTTGTGACAGCCTTCTCGTCTTTTCTAAGCCTCGCTCTGCTAGAGTTCTTTTTTTTTTTTTAAAAAGGGAACTGAAGTCCTGAATTTTGGTGCCAACTCTGACACTAACCAATAGAACCATTTTGAATATTGGTCTCAGAGTCTGGATTGGGAGTGTGAGCACATAATAATTTTAAATGTTGATATTGGGAAAGAGGTCAGTTATCTAATAATTGATTATCTTCCTGAACCCAAGAAAACATTTGCTGAGAGATTCATTTACCAATGAATATTCCTCCTGAAGTAAGTTTATTGAAACATAAATTTACTCACTATCCATTTTAATCTGCCAACTAGTGTGATGTATCAATTTGCTTAATAGCAAATTATTAACTTCTTGAAATACGTTTGTCTTACATCTGTCTAAAATTTGTTACAAATTAGCCTGGATAGAGTAGTTTTAAAGACTGGAATTTTTAGTTGCAAGTATTAAGTTTCAGTTTGGTTTTAATATTTCTTTTTAATAGCCATTTTACCCCAGATATTTTATAATAGAATTATTTCATCAGTTCAGCTCTGCTGAATGCTAAATTTCTTATGTGTATTTGATAACTTTAATGCTTTTAGTATGTTAAAACAGAAGATATATCCTACTGAACTATATGAGAAAAATATGAATTGAGTTTCATAAAGCATTAAGTTGATAGAACACGTTTACAAATGAAACAGTTCACATCTTGACTTAAAAACTCAGAAGGATTCAAGAAATTTTGACGTAACACAAACATTCTTATTCACAGAAGTTATTGTACCAAAGAATAATGAAATTCTCAGATAAAGTCTGCATAGACATAGGCCAAGATTGCAGTAAATCTCATGGTAAATTGAAACATTGGACTTATCAGTCTAAAACACCAAATCTCTCTTCCAAAGCCCAATAATTATTTAGTACAGATTACTGTCAACATTATACAAGTTTTAAAGAAACAAGTTTTATATGAACTGGGGAACTTGTCACTTGACAAGATGGGCTCATTTTTAGCATTGTAAACCTAGGCTTTTCATGTCTTTATTATCCTTCCTGCCTAGGTGGGCCACAGTACAAGGCTAGAAAATATCCATGTCTTAGGAATAATCCCCCAGCCTCCAGCCATATCCTATAACTACAATTCAAACCATGTTGAAATTCTATGTCTGTATATATGTATTTTTGTGTTGACCAGTGGATGAGACATAGCTACCAAGGGCTGTTTGAGAAACTAACAAAGTTGAAAAGACCTGGGTGAAAAACAGAAAGTTACTTTTTACACTTGCTGTGTTTTGCTACTACAGCAAATTTTGTCTCTATGAGCATAGAGATATCTATATCTGTGAATGAATATAGCAAGTTGTGCAACAAGTTCTTAGCATATGTCAAAAAGAAAATGGCCTTGTGCTCAAGGAGGGGCAGAGATGAAATTAGAGAACCTCACTGTGGCACTGTAATGCAGTAAATTATTCTAAACACTGGTGGGTTTTGTTTTTGTTTTTGTTTTTACTTCATTCTTACTAAAGTCCCCACCCCCACCTCCACTTTTCAGTTATTACCTTTCATTAAAGGCAATGCCAGTAGGCTGTAGCCTTAAGTGTATTTCTCTGGAACTTTAGTGGAAGAGGCAGTTTGTGTCTGAATGAAATGGGAGCCATGGTCTCTGGTGCCTATGCAGAAGACTACCAACTGAGACTCACCTAAACAGCTCTAAGCCCCTCCTCTTCCTTTAGAAGAATTGAAGTGGGATTCTGAGATTTCAAAAAGAAGTATATTCCCCAAGTCCTGATTCAAATTCCAAGCTTAATTGTATTAATGCCCCAACAGAAGGTTATAGTGGCCACACAAGTAAGTAAGTGAGTGTGTGTGTGTGTGTGTGTGTGTGTGTGTGTGTCAGGGGGCAGTGCTAGGAATCAAAGATATATCTTTGTTCTGCTATACAAGTGCCTTCCCACTGACCTCCTTTCTCCAGCCCCAGACTCAATGATTTGTATTAATCTTAGCTGAGATATACAGAAAAGAATAGATGACCACCTTGTTAGGTGTTGTGAGCTGCTGAACTTGAAACGGAGGCGGCTTAAGATGATGAAAAATATATCATGGAAGAGTATTAGCTAGGTTAAAAACTCACAGTATATCCAATTACTGTAATGCAGGACTACATAAGAGTTGACCTGTCAAACATTTGCAGCATCATATGCCACGCTGAGTACTGTGTATAGCTGGGAAATAAAAAGGAAGGCAAGACAAAACCTCTCTTGGACCTTAGGGATCATATAATGTATTACATCCTCACCTTTTCTATTGGCACAACTTTGCTGCTGATAGGATTATTTAAATACAATGTGGTTTTTTTTCATCCATAGAAAAATGGAATAATAATTGTATGTTCCTCACAGGATTTCCAAAAAGATGAAATGATATACTTAAATTCTTTTTCTAACTATCAATTCTTTTATTTTGAGATTATAAGTACTTAAATTCTTTAGATAAAATGTTACCTGATTAGTAAGTGGAGGCTTTTTGGAATACCCTTTTCTATAGAAAGTTTCAGTACTTACTAAGAAAAGTTAGAAGAATATTGAGTATTGGCAAATAAATTTCAGATGATTAATTAGTCATGAAGTCCAACAATCACTAATAGACTAATTGCTTATCCTTAACATTTCCTCTATGAAAATTAAAGATCTGTTAGTGTCTGTCTAGCAAAGGAAGTGTAACAGGGCCTCCACCTATTGTGAGATGATAAGTTAGAACAGTAGTTCTGAAACTGCCATTCACTGAGCCATTTGTACTTTTTAAAGTAGTAAATGATGCATCTGAAGGCTCAGAGCAGTAGCAAAAGATTTGATTTGCTCATTTAAATTTAGCTAATCCTTATTTCTTTATTTTAAAAAGAGTAGGCACAAAGTATTTTGAACCTTAAAAGGGAGTTATTATAATAACATAATGATTGAAATTGAAATCACATTAAAAGTAAATACATTTTAATGAATTCCACTGTTGCAGATGGGTAGAGCAGACAATTATACTTGTGCAGAATTTTAAGTATTAAATACTTAGAGAAAGCATCGTACTGTTTCAATAGGATCTTAAACTCATCGTCTTTGGGGACTTATATTTGCATTCAATGAATTGAATATCCTGTGTGTATTAGGTACTGTGGCATATTTGTGGGTGATGAGCTAATCACAGTCCATTTGCTCATGAAGTTTGTTCTTTGCTTGTCAAGATGAATAATTACACTATGGTCCAAAACAACTGATGCACATAGATTGTCAGATTGCTACAGAATCACCAGAGAGGACACCAGGCCTAAGCTTGTTAAGAAGAAGGGGAAAGAGTGATAGATGTTTGGGAAGCATAAGGCACACAGGATTTATTCTAGACCTAAAGTTGAAGCATTGTTTGAAGGAGGAAAGCATTGTTTGAAGCAGAAGCTCTGTTGTGCTATGAGCGATCTCCATCTCACTAGATTGTATAATCTTGGGATGTGTAAACTGAAGGTGAAGCTGGATTCTAAAGTGCCCCTGAAGTCTCAACAGGCAGTTTACAGTTTTCTTGAGTACCTAGGACCTCTTGTAGGTAATACCTCGAACTCCACGGATCACTGTGGTAGGATGGAGATCCAAGAATAGATGTTGAAGACTAATTAGGAAGCTAAATCATTGGAATAGGTAGTTGATGAAACTCAGGAGATACAAGAAAAGAAGTCTGTTTCTTATTAGTACATTTCTTTGAGAAATAGAAATACCTAAGTAACTTAGATGCCAAGATAGCTCCTCTTGTCTGGAGGAATTAGTCAATCTTGAACTCACTGAGAACAGACTGGAACTAAGACATCCACATTTTTGGTAGAATTGTAATAAGCATGATGGAAATTAAGCTCAGCTTTGATGATTAAATTTTAAAATTCAGACTGATGATATGCTATTAAAAACAATTCAATAAGTAGTTGAAAAGAGAGAACAATTCAGTAGAATTATTGACTATGCATATTTATTGGGAAGTTAACTGCATACAGTTGATGTAAATGTTAGACCCTTCAAAACAGTATTAGGAAAGTAGAACATATATCCCAAACCCTAGTTTGTGTGTGTGTGTGTGTGTGTGTGTGTGTGTGTGTGTGTGTTAAACTTTTGAGAGAAATGAATAGGCAGGCAGATTAGGATAAAAGCAGAAATACAGAGTGCTGTGAGGGAGCTTTTCTAGAGATCAGATGTTGTTATTAATCCAGGCAGAAACTAAGAACAGTAGGAGAATAGGATATTTCTCTTAATATCTTTAGAACAAGGATTCTCTAAGAGTGATGGCTAGAAAGACATACCCAGTCCTGTAGAGTCTACAAAATAGACAATGACATTAGGGTACTCTTGTAAACAAATATGGTTAGGAAAAGAATTATTAGATCAAGAATACTTAACAATTAATATACTTGTAGAATATGAAGAATTCTATCCATTCTATACCCACAAAACCAAAAACGTTTAGTGAGGGGAAGAAAGAAAAAGAAGAGTAAAACTCATTTGTGTGGATTTTTATTTTTATTTAAAATGTTGTCTAACATGAACTTCTGTCAATCATAAAGAATTAAATTGATTTTAAACATCTGTTTTATTTCAGTTAGCGATATTAAACATGTATGAAATGACATAAGAGATTACTTCTTATTGTAGTATTATTTAAAAATGAGTTTTAGAAGAAATTACTGTTTTAAAGCCAAGAAAATACTTTAGACTAAGTTATAAGATTAACCATATATAGTGTATTACTAATTCTCAAACTGCTTTATGACAACAGTGGTCCTAAATAATTGCAAATATTATAAATTTTACTAGCTTATACAAAGAAAGATTTTAAATATATTTAGGTATCTGTTTAGATATTAAGTATCTAAGTGAGTTTTCGAAGGTGGCTAGATACTTCAAGTACATTTTTGTAATGAAAGATGACATAGAGTTTTGTTTGATTGCTGGCATTATGTTTTGCAGTAGATGTTTCTCTTTCTATGTCTCTCTGTCTCTGCCTCTCCCACTGTGTGTGTGTGTGTGTGTGTGTGTGTGTGTGTGTGTGTGAGTGAAATACAGAGGGTTTTTTTTTTGAAGTCCACCCACTCATTCACTTTTTTTGCCAAAAAATGTCAGTGATGAGAATTCAGTTCTTTAAGCTACTGTACATTTAAAATGGGATATATTGTTTCCATTATTAGCAGTGTTATTATACAGTATTCTTTCCCCCTTGTAGATGGTGTTGATTTCTTTGAACCTGTCATTAGAATAGTTAGGAACTGCAAAAGAGTATTCTCCACTTTATAAAAAGAAAAGGAGATGGGAAAAATCTTTATGTGGGCAAGAAATTTAAGAGGAAAATTGTCTTTGGGGTGTGAAGAAAAGTAAGAAACCCTGCTCTTGCTTTTTAGTCCCTATAAAAGGCAAATACAGTCTTCCTGTACTATTACTGACTTGCTTCTCTAGTAGTTCTTATAATCTCCCTGCCTTTTAAGACAATGTTTGCCTTTCCTTTGTTGCTATCCTAACACAGGGATAGCCTATTCAGCAAGCATATTCTTGGTTGTCAACACAAAGCACGCTACTGGACAGGTCCTTTTGTATGTGTGTTGAGGTGGGGGGTAAACTGCACATGGTTTGTGGTGTTTCAGGAAGAATGCACACATGACACCAGAGAGTAGAGCTCATTTTCCTTGCGTATGTGAAGTCCTAGGTGTTATTTCCAGTAGTACAAAAACAAACAAGAGACCACTTTCTTGGAAGAACCAAATACTTTGATGTTTGTTTTCCAGTATTTCAGTCCAAATCTTTGTTAGAGGCATTCTTGCCCTTATCAATTGTTATCAAAGGGATCAAAAATAAATTGCATGTCTTAATTACTGATTGGACATTAAGTTTGGCAAGTGTTGTAAAAGGGGTTATGTCATATTTGAAAGTGTATATTAATACAGATTTCCTGGCTTTAGCACAAAATGGCAATGATTGTGAAAGTACCAAGAGTGAATCTAGAGACACCCTTCAGTATTATGTCTTGCCTAATGTTTTGAGACAAGGTCTCAGGCTGCTGCTGTGGAATATACTGTGTAACCCAAACTGGCCTGGAATTTGAGATTCTACAGCTTAGCTAGGTCCTCAGATTACAGCCACTTGCCAGATTCCTGGCATCTGGCAATATTTTTAAAAATAGCATAGTCTATTAAAAATGTCTAGAGTGCTTTTCAAGAACTGTGAGAGATTTGAGTTACTTAGCAGTCAAAAGAGAGAAGTAAAATGCCTGACCTGAGACTGAACAGATCAAAATCAAATCCATTAGTACGTATTTTCCTGATGGGAAGCCTGTATTGGATTACAGGATTTATGAAAGACTGTTTTGCATTGCTCCATCTTGAGACTAGTTTATTGGTCATGCTAGGGTGGGTTCCTAGTACACATGCTCCTTTTTGTTTGGATACATGTGTCTCCTACAGTCTCAGTGACCTAGAACTAACTCTGTAGCTAAGGATGACTTTGAACACCTGATTTTCTTGCTTCTACCTCCTATGTGTTGGCTTTAGGCATGTGTTACCATTCCCTGCTTAATACATGTTGCTTTTGACTAGCAATTTTAGGTTTAGCTTGAGACCACTCAAAGTTTATATTCAGTGATCTGTGATGGCTCTGGGAAGTTCCAGTGGTATCATTGTCCCCTTTCCTGGCCAGTTACAGTATATGCCTCAAGAAAGTTTCCTTAACCATGTGGTTGTATATCTAAACGTATTGTATCATGGGGGTTATTTGCTAATTTAGAAGTTGTTTTTTATGCTTACAGCACTGTATCTATCTGTTATATTTTACATATCTGTGTAATAATCTATTACTGGGATGTTAGAGCATGTTTTGACAGTTGAACAACTGAGTTTCTTCCATGTCATTGATTAATACAAGTGTAAGGATCAGAAATTATGAAGCATAGTGCCCAAGATGCCCCTAAAGCATGCAGACTCATGTTAAAGAAAATTTTAAAAGTTAAGATTATACATTAAAAATATTTTTATCTTTTGGGAATTTCATGCATTGATACAGTGTGTTTAGATCATATTCATACCCCTGCACCAACTTTTCCCTCCAACTTGGTGAAGCTCTGATGCCCAACACCCCTCCTAACTCTATGTCCTTTTTCTTTTTAAAAAATAGCCACTGAGTATACTTGTGCAGCCTATATATTCATGGATGTGGGGCCCTCTATGGGAACACTCACCTCCCAGGTTCCACACACGCCGCACATAAAGCTGATGTTCCATCCCCAGTGTCTGTCAATAGTTAGTAGCTCTTTAGTTGAATGGGAGGAAGTGCAACCCCATATTGTTCCATTGACTGGCTTAATCCTGTAAAGATTCTCTGTAGGCATCCACTCAACTGTGAGTTCATGAGTGCAATGTTCCTGCCATGCCTAGAAGATATTGTTATGCTCAGGTTATTTGTGACCTTGGTCTCTCCCGTTCCCACCATGGTCCCTGATCCTTTGGTGGAAGTAATGTGTGATAGTCATAGTTATAGCTGAGTATTCCAAAGACACTATATGCACTCTGAGCAGTTGTGAGTTTTTGTGTTGACTGATAGACATTGCTCAAAGGACCTTCTTTGGTGAGATTGAGAGCTGTACTAATCTAGGGGTATAGAGATAGGAATTTAGATGGCAGTTTGAAACTATGGCCATTGAAGAGAATTGTAGAAGTGCAACCTTGTGGGCCACAGACCCAGGCTTTTGGCCAGATCTACAGTACCAGGCATGCATTACAACCAGGGCTCTTAGCATACAGAATTACAGAATGACCTGGGCTTTCTTCTTATGTCCCTCAATTACTTTATCTGTTGATGGGATAAGATTGCATTTTGTAGTGCACAAACTTAGCCTAGAAATATTCTTTAAATGGAAGACTTGGGCTATGGCTGCAGTATATAGTTCATTCATTTACTAACTTCTTGGGTAGAGAAGTGAAAATCAAGTCTTACTGTTTTGTCTTTGTGGGTAAAATAATCAGCTCTACATATTTTAAGGTTTAAAAATTTATCGTGTGGCCAGGCAGTGGTGGTGCACGCCTTTAATCCCAGCACTTGGGAGGCAGAGGCAGGCAGATTTTTGAGTTCGAGGCCAGCCTGGTCTAAAGAGTGAGTTCCAGGACAGCCAGGGCTACACAGAGAAACCCTGTCTCAAAAAACAAACAAGCAAACAAAACAAAACAAAACAAAACAAAATTATCATGTGATTTATTTAATGCATATTAAATGGAATACATAGACCATTTCAAATTTTCCTATTTTTTTGTATTATGTCTTTTTGAAAATTATTTAATAGCTTTATTTGTTAAAAGTTGGAATAATTTCTGAATAATAAACTCCAGAGTAATCAAAATGTAGATATCCACACACATTTTCTGTTCAGGAATGTGAATGTTAACATTTTTTTTTTCACAAGGCAATGCTCACTTTAATTTCCTAATTTTATTTTTTTTTAAGTTTTTAATTTTTATTCAAGTTGTATATGCCTTTATCTATGTGAGTGTATGCTGTGTGTGTGTGTGTGTGTGTGTGTGTGTGTGTGTGTGTAGGCTAGAAAAAGATGTTGACAGATCCATTGGATTGGAGTTACAGAAAGTTGTGAATTGACCAATGTGGGATGCTGACAACCAAAATCTGTTCATGTGAAAGAGTATTAAATGTTCTTAACCACTGAGCAATCTCTCCAGTCCCATCATACTCATAATTTTTAATTAATGGGGGTTTAGCTCGTCCTGATTTGAGTGTTAGTAATAAAAGTTTTATGTTTCAGAATTTCTATAACAGTATTGGTTTTTTCTTTATGTAAAAAATATACTAATGTCAAACTACTTTTTCTTCAGTTTAAAAATAGTAATTTATACTTATGAAGCAGCATTGCTATGATCTTATGTTGAATCAGACTTCTAAAATTCTTTTAATTTGTATGAGTACAGCCATGTTGTTTTACTATAAAGTACTATCATAATAACTTTGATATATTTGGTTTAAGGAAGTGGAATTAGCATCTTGTTCTTTCTATAAGGTAAAAAGGAAGAAGCAATTTGAAGATTAAAGTATATATCTTTATAACATCCTTCATTCAGAAAACTAAATCATTGTAATGGAATCAGAATCAATTACTCAGCCTCTGCTTTGTGTGAGGGAAAGTGTTTCAGGAAGGAAGATCCCAGTAGCCCTGGGATGGACGCAAGCAGTTACACAGGCTTATAAGGTTCTGTTTGACAAGCAATTAACTAGGTCAGATTATTAATCTGTTTAATTTGGCATGTTCATTGTATGTGATAAAAAGAATCCAACTGTGAATTTGAGTGTGTTAAATAATCTTCAGGAAGTACCCCAAAGGACATTTGAATGCCTTAAAACTTGCAATAAGGCATGTTTGTTCCAAATACACTTGATTTGCCTAGGTTGGCCCATCAGGTTGAAGAAATGCTAATTTGTTGCATTCAGCAGCTGGGTTTTGCTGTATTCTTTTCCTCCTCCTAGGGGCTAATTAGCCTTCTTTCAAAATGTGGCCTATTTAGCCTTAGATTCTCATGACTCATCCAGAGCTGGCTGTACAAAGCAGAACCCTTAGCAGGCGGGTGTGTCCAACTGCTTAATTAGCCAGAATAAAAAGGTCCTTTGTCAAACAAGCATCTGTTGCTCATGACACACCTGACAGGCATGTTAGGCAGAGATGACTAGGTGGAAATTGTGCATGTCTCTCCTATAAGAGTATACAACTCATTTACTTGTGGGCTACATCAGTGACAAACTGCAGGAGGTTATTTAGTTTATCAAAACAGAGTAATGTGACTACATTTGTGATTGATAAACAAATATCACTTTACAGGCACAGAAAGACAAAACTAAGCAAATTACCCCCAGGCGTAAACAAAACCTCAGAAACTTCTGCTGGTGAATGAGAGAAAATAGGTTATAAGTACCTAAGTGTTATTCAGGGGTTGAAGCAACAACCTAAGATAGCAGGCTTCAGGCACTGCCCTTCCATGAGAGTTCTCACTTTGCACAAATGATGGGGAGTCCCCACAATACTACAGTGTGTCAGTAGGTTAAAACAGTTTGTTGAACAAACTTTCCTCAGAGGATTGTACTCTCCCAATGTGCTTTACACTGTCATTGTTCTGCTGTTCATATTAGGTCCTCAGAGCTACTGAATGGAAAGCGCTTCTGGAAAAATAATGTGCGTTAGAATCCCAAACCGTTGTCACTAACAGTCTCAGACTCTTTGTTGAGAAAGTGTCCTGACTGAGGCTGCAGCACAGGACACACAGTGGTTGCAAGTGAGGATTTTCAAGTCAGACAGAGCTTGAATGAATTCCGATTCTCCCATTTTCTGCCTGCATGCTTTTAACAATTTTTAAAAATCCCACCCACGTCTCAGTTTCTACAGTTGTTAGATAAGGATACCCTCTGCATCATGGGCTTCCTGTGAGCATGAAGCTAGCAGATGTATTTAAGGCATTAGACTGTTTTCTGGCATCAGGAAAGGACTTTGTAAATAATAGACCTAATTGCAGTTACAGCCATTAGAGGCAGTTTATGGGAGTGATGGGATGATGAGCCTGCCAGAGAGTTTCTTCTTAGCTGATGGAGGTGGTGAAACTGGAGAAGAATGAAGCTGTGTCTGTCAGAGGGTCAGGAGAGAGTGCTCAGGGTTTAACAGCATTGACTGTCCTTGGAGAAGATGGTTCCCAGCACCCACATGGTGGCCCACTACCACCCATAACTCCAATTCAAAGGATCAGGAGTCAGACATGCATTTGCTGCACATATATACATGCAGGGGAAACACACATATAAGATATATGTAGTAAAAGTTAAAAAGCTGGTCAAATACATAGAAACTGGGACTAAGTGGAAAGTATTCTGGGGTTTGACTGATACTCAGTGCACTAAAAGCTCGGTGGGCTTTTAATGCCAGTTTGGATGTAGCGTAGACAGAGCTGGAAACGGAATAAAAGATTCTCTCCTACAATCTAGCTTTACATTTAAAAACGATCATTTCTCCTTACTTGTTTAGTTTACTCCTGTTGAATAGTTGACATATTTTCTACCTTTTTCAATTCCCCATTCTAAAACTTTCATCACTATTTTTCTATTTACCTTTACGTGTTCCCTGCTTGTTATTAAACTGAGAGATTTGAATGTATCCTGTTGAGAGCATGAACTTGATTGTGGTGTAAACCCCTTCCTTTATGTTTCGTGTGTGTGTGTGTGTGTGTGTGTGTGTGTGTGTGTGTGTGTGACAGTGAGCAAGGGATGGGATTGGACATCTCCAGGCCTCGAGTTACCCAGCTATAAAGTAAAAGACATCAAAATTTTAATCATTAATACAAAAAACTGCCACATAAGCTCGCTTTGGTACAGCTTTAGCTAGCTCTGTTGAAAGCAGGAGGGGGTGTTAGTGTAAGAGGTGTCACTGTGGAAACCCATGGGCGACTGATGAGGCAGAGGACAGGAGAAGCCCTAGCTGGCCACACATGATGTCTGAGTCTGTACACCATAAAAACAAGGTCTCCTGGTCATCCTAAAGCTGCTGAGACTGAACACCATCCCCGCAGATGCCAGCCAGTTCTGGGCCATGCCTTGTTCAGTCTGTAGACTCAAGCTTTGCATACACATCTTGCATACAAATGTAATCAATACTCTGTGTATACGTGAGAAATCAAAGGACCCAAAAGGTTTTGGCATTCATTTTTAGATTGCTGTTTTTCTCTCTATTTGTCACAGAAGGAAAAATAAATAAAAGGACGAGATAGGGTTTCTAATTTATGTATTCTCCTTTAAGAAGAAGATAATTTTGAAGGGGGTAGCCAATGCTGGGATCTAACTAGGCCTAAGTAAGAACTGTTTCATTGAACTATAACCTAGCTTTGGCTTCCAACATTAGAGCATCATTGTCTTCCATCACCCTAATCAAATGAGAACTTTGTATAGGAAATGATGTAATTCTCATTCAGTCTTAGGCATCTCCATGGTTTTAATGCTAGTCAGAATAAACATTTATTGACATTACTATTACATTTGAAAGAGCCACAATTTGTTATATTTCACATAAATATCTTGATTTTTCAGCTTCTTTTGAAAAGTCGCAATTGTTTTCTATCCAGTGGCGTCACAGGTATCCAGTATGTCTTAAAGCTGCATATTAGCCTGTCACTGTAACAGGTGCCACAGTCCTCATTGTTCATGGATTCCTTCCTTCCTCAGTATAGCCAACATCTCTCAGTTCAAAGCGAAACTCAGATTATTTCATGGAGTCCTTTATTCATGAGTAAATACCTTTATAAAAAGCACCCAGAAGATCCTCTTGCTTCTGTTACACAACTCGTCGCAGCTGTTACTGCTGGACTTTGTGGCTTCTGTGCAGCTTTAGGACTTTGACTAAGAAAGCAGTAAGGAAGTTCATAGGTCACGTATAGAAATGCCATTATACAGTACTGTAGAAAATTCCTCAGGCCATGATGACAAGCAGAGCCCGGCTAGTCTCTTGCTACACTGACAATGTTCCTAACCTCTCTGCAGATTGTGCGTTTATACGGATAGGCTTGTTTTTCAAGGTCCTTTTCTAAACTTGAATGAGATAGTGGTTGTAGAAAAAGAATTGGATTGGTCACACTGTGACAAAGATTTTGAGAAGAACTAATTTTCTCCTTTAAGCATTGAATTCTTGAGAATTTAATTTTCTTAAGGCACATAAATGTTCACTGTGTTCTTTATAGCTTTAAACTGAAATGTATTACTTTTCATAGGCTACCAATTAAATACAACTGCATACCTTATCTACAGACCTTGAAATTTATTTACCTTTATCTACAGACCAGGAAATTCACACTTATTTTTATTGAATTTGTAAGTAGGATATAGTATATATATATTACACATATATGTGTGTATTAATAAAGCATATATATATACATACATATACTTAGAAAGTAATTTAGAAATGATTTACTCTATATTCTTTATTGACATCCTAATAGCCTTGAAAAGTGTCTAGAAAGAATGGTTCATTACATGAGCATCTATTTCAGATTGTGTTCTGAGATTTGAATATTATAAATATTTTAAACCATAGTTCATTAAAGGATTAAAATACTTTATAACAGCTGGGATCAAAGGACAGCAGCTTTCAGTGAAGTTCTACCTCTTTATCTCAGGCCAAGAGGTACTACTAAGGATTTTTTAAGTAAACTATTAATTTTCTTTATTTAGTTAAAAACTGGTGACAGACATGGGCTGTGGTGACAGTGTATTGGTATGAGTGGTATTATATGTCCAAAGCCTCAGTATAGGATTTAAGAACTGCCATGGTGCTTATCATGGAAGGCCAACACTTTAAACTGTTTTCATATATTCCAGAGACCATCATGCAGACTTCAGAGACGGGTTCAGACACAGGTTCGACAGTGACTCTACAGACATCTGTGGCTAGCCAAGCAGCAGTGCCTACTCAGGTGGTACAGCAAGTGCCAGTCCAGCAGCAGGTATGGACCTGTTTTCTGAAAGGTGCTGTTTGTTGTGATGACTAACGGAGCTGACTTCAAAGATTACTAGGATTTACTCTCTTGCTTCTTGGAGGACTGAGACAGTGCTCCAGTTCACTTCCTAAGTTAGGTTAGCAAACGTTTCCTGGCTAGTTCCCTGGCGTGCCAGGCCCTTTCCTTGCTGGACTGTAGAACTAATAATACAAATTGTAGACCATGTTCTTCTCCTAAGAGCTTCTAATGTTTACAGGGAGTTGATTTTCTACCTTGTCCACCTTGTTTTCTTCTCTCTTTGCACTGCTTACTAGAGCTTCCAAGTCCTTTTATATTGAAATTTCACCAATAATATTTTTTACTCAGATTGAGTTGTACTTAATAATGCAAAGCGTGATGTATTTTATTTGCAAGGATTTTGCCATTGTGGTGTTTTAGAAATTGCCTTGGCACTAGTTAGCTGCTAAATACTATTTAATGAAAATAAAATATTCTTAAAGGTCTGTATATCTGACTCATCCCATTTAATGAATTGCAGAATTCATCACCAGATGTTTAGTACAGGTCTTATTCATGCTCAGGAAATTTGGCTTGTTTTGGAAAGATCTGATAAATAATACATGTCAGTTAACAGTTTTGTGTGTGGACTGTAAGAGCACACTGCGAGCTATTTGTTCCAAATAATGACAAGGACTTGCATATTTCAAAATACTAGTTACTTTTATCTTTTCCCTTCTTTTCTTCCTTCCATCCATCCTTTCTTCATTTCTTTTTTCCTATTTTTCTTCCCTCCTCTCTCTCTCTCTCTCTCTCTCTCTCTCTCTCTCTTTCTTTCTCTCTCTCTCTTTTTACTAGTACTAAAAAGGAACTTCTATAAATAGTGCCTTAAAAGCCACTGGGATTACTGACATCATTATCAACTTCACAATTTAACACTTTTCAAAAAGGTAGGGCTTGCTTCAAAGAATAAGTAAAGATCAACTGAGACCTTGTTCTGCATTTTTTTTTTTTTTGAGACAGGGTTTCTCTGTGTAGCCCTGGCTGTCCTGGAACTCACTTTGTAGACTAGGCTTTCCTCGAACTCAGAAATCCACCTGCCTCTGCCTCCCAAGTGCTGGGATTAAAGATGTGATGTGCACTACCACTGCCTGGCCCTTGTTCTGCATTTTTAACGTTAAAAAGCTAACACCAATCTGTCAATATTAAGCACTTGCTGAATAGCTATGGTTTCTGGTTCAGGATCTAATTTTGATCCTACCCATGTAAAAAATGACACTTTGAATGAGTATAAATGTGCTAGAGGTTCCTAGTTCTAGGCTGTAACTTTTTGAGATGGTAGCAAGTCTGTAGTATACATCTGACCCTCATGAGATGGTGGCAGGTCTGTAGTATATATATAACCCTCATGAGATGGTAGCAAGTCTGTAGTATATATATAACCCTCATGAGATGGTGGCAGGTCTGTAGTATGTATATGACCCTCATGAGATGGGGGCAGGTCTGTAGTGTTTATCTGACCCTCATGAGATGGTAGCAAGTCTGTAGTGTGCATCTGACCCTCGTGAGATGGTGGCATGTCTGTAGTATGCATCTGATCTATCCTGGTCCTTACGTTCTTCCTCTGTTTCTTTGTTTTAGCTTTCAGAGACACTTTTTTCTTGTATTAAATTTGTATATTATCCAGTGCTTACTATATAGCTTATATAGAGTATATATAATAATGGAAAGAACCAAATAATTCAGTGACTTCGTTTCTAAAATCAGTGTATCAGACTTAGCACCCCTCTTTTTCCATGTACCGTTTCTCAGAGGGGACTCTTAATTCATTAGTTTTATGTGTACCTGGATGGATTTCAAAATAGCTTATTCTTACTTCTTTGCTATGTCTTTTTTTGTTTGCTTTGTTTTTAGTATTTAACATGTTTCCTTTGGGTCTGCAGTATATGATCTCTCTATTTCATGTACATACAAACATATACTCTTCCCATTCTTTATGATACTAATACTATTTTAGTATTATTATGTATGTAATATTTAGTATGTATTTTCTTTGTTTTGCTGAACTGACAGTAGAATTGAGGGCCTTATGTTTGCTCAGCAAGTACTTTACCAATAATCTATATCTGTAGCCTGCTTCTGATGTATTAGCTTGAACTGTGTGAGTTTCTGATATGCAAAGCAACTATTTCAAATAAACTGCCTACTATTTGCAATTGAACATGGTAGGTCAGCATGCAGTGTTTATGGTGTTGTGTAGAAATGCTGCTAACATCTAGAGTATAGTAATCAAAGACTTAGTGAATATTTTTTTCAGTTATGAGATTGTTGTGCTCTAAAAAAAATAAAAATAAAAAATCTAGAAAGACAGCTCAGCAGTTGAGCTCATACTTTTTTGTTTTGTTTTGTTTTGTTTTTGGTGTTTTGGTTGTTTGTTTGTTTGTTTTTGTGTGTGTGTGTGTGTGTGTGTGTGTGTGTGTATGTATTTTGTTTTGTTTTGTTTTGTTTTGGAAGACCCAAGTTCAGTTCCCAATACCTACACAGAGTAGCTGCTTACCAACTTTAAGCTTGTCTCTCTAGGGATCAAGTATCCTCCCTCCATGGGCACTACACACTTGTGTGTGGTTACAGACCCTCACTTACACATAATTAAAAATAAAGGAAATGTTTAGAGTAAAGGTTGATATGTACAAGAGAAACACTTTTCTGACTTCTGGTCCTCTGTATGGGGATTGTGAGATGTTTTTCTCTATAAAAATTTACAGAATGAAAAGATTCCTGATTTCCTGAAACTTTATGGTAATCTGCCTGAGGTAGGCAGATTTTCACACACTCTTTGGTCATTGGCTCTGAAAATCTAAGTTTTTCTAAATGATTGTCTTCCCTATGTTTTCCCTTTTTGTTCTGTTTTTAAAATTTTTTTCTCTCTGTTTGTTCTTATACATCTTTTTGTTTGACTTTCATCTTTTCCCCTTTAACTTGTTATTAATTTCTAATATACTTTTATTGAAAATTATTTATGTTTATTCATATAGCACTATTTTATAGTTGTTTCCTCTCTTTATGAAGGTACTAACTTTTTCTAAGTTGGTGACCTTTCTTTTCATTTAGTTTCATTCAAGATAATCTGTTCTAGAATGTAGTGTGTGCTGGTGTACACCTAAAATCAGAACTGGGTTGACTAAGGCAGGAGGTCCAGAAATTTGAAGCCAGCCTGAGTTATAAAGAATAGCCTATTTCTAAAAACCAAATTAATAATTAAAAATTAAAATTTAGAAGACACCACAGTATTTTTGCTTTTTAAAACATTTATTTTTTTGTTATAATACACTTTTATAATTTTCCCCTTCCCTTTCCTCCCTCCAAACCCTACCAGCACACATATTCTGAAATACATAAATTCAGTCTGTATGTTACTTGTATGTATGTTTCCAGTGTGGACCTTTTTTTAATTGAATATTTAGTTGATGTGATCTCTCTGAGAAGAGTATTTCTTCCATTCTCAGCATTTCTTGGTTGCCTGTAATTTTTTGTGTAGAGTTGAGACCTTTTAGTCTTCCTCTATCCACTTTGCCATATCTATGGTTGTCTTTGTTCAGCTCAAGTTTGGACAGTCATGTTAGTGAGACTTTATAGGTGTACCTCCTGACATGACCAGGAGATATAGCCTCCCAGTAAATTCTCAGATCTTTTGGCTCTTATAATTTTATACTCCTTCTTTTGCAATATGCCCTGAGCCTTAGGATTCATGGATTTTTAAAAGTTGTTTTGGGATGTGTGTGTGTGTGTGTGTGTTTTGTAGCTGTATCGATTGAGACTGGCAAAGAGAAGTTTCCTTGATGAAGGCTGACAACACTTATCTGTGGGTATAAAGACAAATATTTAGAATATAGTTAGCGGTTTGCTGGTTTAATAAAGTGGTCTTTGTAGATTCTCTTCCAAGATCCATGATTTCACTGTCCTTGGGTAGTTGGTTAGTCATGGTTTCCCGTTTTATGATTAGGCTTTAAGGTCAGTTAGAGAGATGCTGGTTGCTGCCGAGGTATCTGTACCACTGTTGTGCCTTTAGGTTCTCATGCCATGGTGGTGGTGGTTGTGTTTCTTAGACATCATAGCTGAGTAGGACTGTTAGGTTCTTTCTTCCTTTGGAAGCTTACGCGCCACCTACTGGTAACATGGAAGGTAGCATTCAGTAATACAGCTTTTAGGTCAAATCCAGCTAGGGGGGCCTCTTGGACCTGTGTCTGAAGTGCTTGGTATCTTCATCGATAGAGATGCAACCAAGACCAAAAGCAAAAATATCAGTAGCTTGTAGGGTTTGGGGAGTCTCTTGAACAACTACCCACAATTCAAAATAGGGTTTCTATCGCTTGGTGTTTAAATTTTTGTTAGATGGTCTTATAGGGAACATTGTAAGCCAAGATGAAAAGATTACACATGTAAAGTATACATGTCTGCATATATTCAGATTTATATAGGCTTTTTATTTTGTAAACTGTAGTATAATTCCTTATAAATGTTCAGATATTTTTACTGTTATTTTAGCCTTCTCCCTGTTTCTTCTGTATTTTTCCCCTACCTAGGCACTACCAGTCCCCCCCCTACCCATTTCCCTGATCTATACACTTGTCCCTTGCTATTTTTCTTTCTAATGTTTCCCCACTCCCTTACTGTGGCATTGGTCCTTTTATACTTTCCTGGTTTCTGCAGTTGTTCTAGGATATATATTCACATCTGATGATTTGGAACTGGAGACTCTGATGAGAGAGAACATGAAACATTTTGTTTTTTGGGGTCTGGTTTACCTCAACTCAGTATGATCTTTACTGGTTCCATCTATTTACCTACAAAGTTCATCATTTTATTTTTCTTCATGGTTCAATAGTATTCCATAGTATACATGTGCCATGTTTTCATTATCTGTTTGTTAATTGAAGGACATTAAAGTTGCTTCCATTTCCTAACCATTGTCAGTAAAGTAGCAATGAA
>NW_022196904.1:159173295-159173794 GCF_008632895.1 Mastomys coucha | reverse complement strand
CCAAAAAACAAAAACAAAACCAAAAACCAAATGAACAAACAAAAACCAAAATAGCTGGGCAGTGGTGGCACATGCCTTTAATGCCAGCACTTGGGAGGCAACTTGGGTGGATTTCTGAGTTCAAGGCCAGCCTGGTCTACAGAGTGAGTTCCAGGACAGCCAGGGCTATACAGAGAAACCCTGTCTTGAAAAACAAAACAAAACAAAAAAAGAACATGTCTGAATAAGTATCTTTGGATTAGGATGTTGAATCCATTGGTATATGCCAAGGAGTGGTAGATGTGAATCTCATGAGTTTTATTTTTTAGATTTTTTATATTCTCCGCACTCATTTTCACAGTGACTGCACCCGTTTGCAATCCCATCAACAGAGAGTTGAGTAGCCAGTATCCTCTCCAACATTTTTTTTTCTTGTTGTGGTTGGAAAAACTTTTTTTATTTTTTTTTTAATGCTTGAAAAATATTTTTTATTAGATATTTTCTTTATTTACATTTCAAA
>NW_022196904.1:159144600-159173285 GCF_008632895.1 Mastomys coucha | reverse complement strand
ACCACCCCACCCTCTCCTGCTTCCTGGCCCTAGCATTCCCCTACACTGCGGCATAGAGCCTTCACAGGATCCCCTCCAACATTTGTTGTTGGTTGTTTTGTTGATTTTTGCTATTCTGACTGGGGTATAATTAAATCTTAAAGTTGTTTTTATTTGTTTTACCTTAATTGCTAGGGATGATGATTTTTTTTTTTTTGAGATATTTCTTAGCTATTTTTCCCTTCTGAGAACACTGTTTAGGACCTAGGCCATTTTTTAAATTCTTGAGTTCTTTATATATTCTAGATATTATTCCTCTAATATGTATAGCTAGCAAATATTCTGTCTCATTCCACGCACTTCCTCTTTGTCCAGTTCATTGTTTCTTCTGCTGTGCAGAAGCTTTTTAATTTTATGAAGTTCCACTTGTCAGTTGTTGCTCTGAATTATTGTATAAATAAAGTCTCATTAAGGAAGTTTCCCTGTATTATGCCCCGTAGGCTGACGCATACATTTTCTTCTGGTAGGTTTACTGCTTCATGCTTTTGTCCTAATCCATTTGAAGTTAGTTTTTGTGGAAGGTGATAGATGTGGCTCTGTCTTTGTTCTTTGGCATGTGGATTCAGTTTTCTTCTCTCCATTTGTGGGAGTTTTTTTTCCAGCCTTCGTTTTTGGCATTTTTGTCTAATATGAAGTGCATGAAGTCACAGGTACTTATGTTTGGGTTTTAGATTTTTTTCCATTGATCTACATATCTCTTTTTGTGCCATTACTTTATTGTTTTTATCTTAGGATAAAGGCAATATATCTTAAGAACTGGATAGAGCAGGACACTGAACATGGGACCTGAGCTAAATCCACCAGGTTAGGGAGGTCATGTAGATGGGACCTGTGGGTTGTGGCAGGTAACACAGGTCTGGACTAGATCCTGGAGGAGGATGAGGAAGATTTTCTTGGTAGAGAGGTTTAACTTAGTGAAGCTTTAGTGAATTTTATTTGTTTGTTGTTTGTTCCCTGTTTTGGTTTTTGTCCATACTACTCATGTTAAAAAATGTGTTTAAATGTAGATAACTTTTGGTTACTTATCCAAATTTAAAATGTGTGGAGCCAGGTACAATCCCATATCAAGGACATGAATAGAAAGATTGTCATTTGTTTGACACTTGTCTGGGCTACCTAGAGAGCCACAGACTAGCATAGGCTTTCTTATCAAATCCCATCGCAAAGAACAAAGCAAAGCAAATTAAAAAAAAAAGCAACAAAAACTCTAAACGTAAGACCAAATCAAATATGCACAAGAGCAAACCAAATAAAATATAGGTATAAGACTGCTCTGAAAGCCTTAATGGGTCTTGTTGCACTTAACTGATTTATACTTCAGAATCTTACTGTTTAATAATTTTGTCTTTCCTTTTGGTGAGTTGTATATCTACCAAAACTATGTTCAGCTTCTTACACAGGGTTTAAATGAATGCTTGCTTGGATGTTGAGACTTGGGTAGGGAAAGACAAACAGGTTTTATTGCTTTTCTATCTCTCTTTCATAACCCCTAAGCCCAATATGGTTCCACAGGTGATTGTTTAGTTTTCCTTAGTGTAGGTACTGAACCCTAAAAATCAACCTTTAAACAAACTCAAAGGATAAACAGGCTGAGAAAGAAATAAAGGAAACAACACCTTTCACCATAGTTACAAATAACAGAAAATATCTTGGTGTGACTCTAATTAAGCAAGTGAAAAATTTGCATGACAAGAACTTCAAATTCCTGAAGAAAGAAATTGAAAAAGACCTCAGAAGATAGATCTCCCATGCTCATGGATTGGCAGGATTAATATAGTAAAAATGGCCATCTTACCAAAAAGCAATTTACAGACACAATGCAATCCCCTCCAAATTTCAACTCAGTTCTTCATAAAAATTAGAAAGAACAATTCTCAAATTCATTTGGAATAACAAAAAACCTAGGATAGCAAAAACTATTCTCAACAATAAAAAAACTTGCTCTATACTGTAGAGCAATAAAAACTGCATGGTATTGGTACAGTGACAGACAGGTAGATCAGAGGACTAGAATTGAAGATCCAGAAATGAGCCCACACAACTATGATCACTTGGAAACCATCCAATGGAGAAAAGACAGCACTTAGGGTTTCTTCTATTCCTGTACAAACATCATGACCATGAAGCAAGT
Source organism: Mastomys coucha (assembly GCF_008632895.1). NCBI lineage: Eukaryota > Metazoa > Chordata > Mammalia > Rodentia > Muridae > Mastomys > Mastomys coucha. The sequence continues at coordinate 159,171,115 of NW_022196904.1, read as the reverse complement.
TGGGGAGGAAAGGGTTTATTGAGCTTATACTTCCACACTGCTGTTGATCACCAGAGGAAGTCAGGACTGGAACTCAAGCAGGTCAGGAAGCAGAAGTTGATGCAGAGGCCATGGAGAGAAGTTCTTTACTGGCTTGCTTCTCCAGGCTTGTTCAGCCTGCTCTCTTATAGAACCCGAGACTTCCAGCCCGGGGATGGCACCACCTACAAGGAGCCCTACCCCCTTGATCACTAATTGAGAAAATGCTCCACAGCTGGATCTCATGGAGGTGCTTCCTCAACTGAAACTCCCTTCTCTGTGATAACTCCAGCCTATGTCAAGCTGACACACAAAACCAGCCAGTACACACACCTTTGAGAACTCCAGAGCTGTCCTGTAGAATTTCTTTCGTATTTTCAGTTCCTCCGATGCTTTCCTCTGCGGTGTTGAAGGCAGCTGATACCTTCCTATTGCTTTTGCATAGCAGGTGAGACTTCTTCTTTTTTTTTTTTTCAGCACTGTTTTATTTTCCATAGTTGGCTAGTGTTAGGTTTGCTTGGAAACACTTGTTATACCGTCCTAGTGGGCCTGTTTGGAAGGATTTTTTTTTTCTCTTTTGTCCCCCTTTTCCTTTGTTTCTATTCTCCTTCTCTCCCTGCCTACTAGTAGAGTTTCTTGTTTGAAGTTCCCTAGGTTGAATGTTACAATCTTATACAATACAACCATCCACAACTGATAATAATAGTATGGTAATAATTTCTTATTGCTCTAATGTGCTTGTAATGTTTGAAATCTTAATTAGAATGCTGTTGAATGCTTAGCTTTTATTTGTGACACTGGGGAAAATTGATGGATATTGAAATCAAGTATCAATGTTAAAGGTAGTTAATTCTGTTGATTCAGCTTTTTAGTATAACTTGATTAGAAGTGACAGTTTTTAGAATACCTATCTTGTCTTTTTAAAAATACTAGATTAGACGACTAGATAGCTGTAGAATTATGAGTAGGCATGGACTTATAGTATTTCTGTGCTATTTGTCATTCTACTTTGCAAGATTTGTTTAAGAATTTTTTCCTAGCTTATTCTCCACAGCAGTGATTTTATACCTGCCTCTAGGAGACAATCCTCTTAGGCCTAATAGAGTTAACCTCTAGGAGAGGGACCATATTGCCCTTCTAGTTCTTAGCCAGATCGGTTTCTTTTAATGGTAGATCTATGACTCAGGACAGAATTTCAGTACTTATTTTACTCCTGCATCTACAGATATTGCTGATATTGATGATGAATCTTAAACCATGGGAACTAGGACCTACAAGCCCCACCCCGTTCAAGTTTCCCAACCTTTACAGCTAGCTGTGATTATCTAACAAGCTTACATTTTCTTTGGAGAAAGACACATATGTATTCTTTTTGTCCCCAATTCAACAAGCATATAAATCAGCAAACATATAAATCAGCAAATATGCTATCTATATATTATACCTTCTAGAGGAGTCATGGGATTGAGATTCTTCAAGTGGGTTCAAGAAACAAACATACATATATATGTATGCATATACTGGCTGGGCTAGACCACCTATTCTAATATGCCTGTTGATGAGGTGTGTTATGGTAAAAAGCAAATAGAGGAGAGTTAGTCACACTGGGAAAGTGAACAAATAATGGAATCCAGTGGCCCTTTGTTCATATTTAAGGCGTTTAAATTGCCATTGGTTTCAAATAAAGAAGTAATTAGGGCAAGGGTGCAAGATATAATTAACTAGCCGTGTTGTTGTAGGTGTGACTTTATTCAATAAAGTAATTTGAATAACTCAGATTCCCTCATTTGCTTAAGGGAATTTATCTGGTTTCCATAATGGGATCTGCTCCAAGAGTCCACACTATCATAGATGTTAGACAAAATTAAGAAACAAGTAGGGATTTTATTCAAGATGACATATAGACAGAGACAGGAAATGAAGGCAGACATGGCAGACTTTCATCCTGCCTTTAGTTATCTCATGGGCTCACGTGAGGAACAAATGCCTTATAGCAAAAAAGAGAGTTCTAAGAAACTATCATATTTGAGCTTACGAAGGCCATTTTCCCAGAAGGAATGATTTTTAAGCCAAGATTTGCTGAGATTTTAGGTGGACTAGGAGAAAGAGTTTCTATTGTTATTTATTTTATTTTTTTTATAAAAAGAAAATATAGGCAAGAAGGTTATAAGACCAGGTACAATTAGGATAGGGAAAAGGAAGAGAAAAGGAGTTAAGAGAGGCATTAAGAGGAGTTAAGGTCCATTCCATTTTGGACCACCAGTGAGCCACTGGATAAGACCACTGGAGCTATTCCTTATGTTTTTGAAGACCTGTTACGGTTATTGCATCTTGACTTTTATTATACCTAAGTAGTTGACATAGAAGCAGCATTCCCTGATGAGGAAGAGTCAAAAGCCACCTTCTTTTCTATTAGTAGATATAATCCTTGCCAATTTTATAACACTACAGTGGCCAGTCAGTCTGTTTGGTCCTGGAGGGTGAGCATGGTCTGAGCCATCTGTTGAAGGTCCTGGATGAACTGAGAGGAAAATAGTAGATAATTAGGGAAGTTGTTAGACTACTGGTCCTGAGGTGACTCCAGGACTGCAAGAAGTGGTAGGCCTTGAACTATTTGTCTGTCTGTGTAATGTTATGCTTCTGTAAACTCTGTGATGGGAACCAGCAAAGGTTCTCCTGGGTAGCGCCCAAGTTTTAGCAAAAGGAACACCAGGACACAAGTCTTGAGCCACTCACTGGGTAGGCAGTGGTAGACTTATGTGCTGCAGAAGTTTGAAGCATTGTGAATGTTCACCTATAGTGGCTGTGTCCGAGTGCTCAGCGTCATATGTTAAATTACAATCTGAGGAATCCAATGTGCTCATGAAGTATGTCACTGAGAAGTTAAAGCAGTTTGTGATGCCAAAGGAAAAAAATGTAAGAGAAATAAGATAGTGATATTTAAGGTCACAAATGGTGTTCATGAGGTTGATCCAAGAGTAGCAAAAAAGTCTTCTCCAAAGCACCCAGGTGTAGTGTTATTCAGTGACTGACATGTGGGAGTTAGTCTGAAACAAAAGATGGAGGGACCCTGAGGACAGAGAGCTGGGCTCAGTGTTGTCCAGGAAGGGAGACGTTAAGGAGGGAAGAGCCTCTGATTAATGTCAGATCACATCTGTTTTTCTGTAACTAGATGGTAGGAGAGTGGGGTGTACACTCCTTGTATTTGGATCATGCTCAATGAATAATTGTGATAAATGTAGTAGTAAACTTTAACAGTGACTCCGGTTCCCCATCTAGAGTGATATGGGTCCTTAATTCAAAGAAAAAAAAATCTCTCATTCCTTGTAAAAGTTAGAATCCCCTCCTGAATATGCCTCTTGTATTCAGTAAGAACAGGGAGGGCAGCCTCCATAAATCTCTGGCCAACATTGACAATAATTTTTAGTTTGGTCATAAAGAAAGCAAGCAAAGTAGCCAATTCTGAAAGAGTCTGATGTAGATGTCATAGGAATATATATCTTTTACTGTCAACCTTCCATTGAGCAGTCTCCAGCTTCTACCACTTGAGTAGTCTGGGTGAATTGTTGAGTGTATATCTCTTGAACCCCAGATTTCCATACATGGAATATGTTACCAACAGGAGCAAGCAGCAGGAAGTAGAAAAAGGAAAAGTAGGTTATAACCTAGTATTATCAGATGTGAGTCTCAGCAGATGTATGATACCTCATTCTTCTGAGATTGGAAGCAAGCTGGTTTACCCTGCTATCTTCTGACATCTAAGGGAGCAAGGTTCTGTTGAGGTTGAAATGTAAAAAGAAGGGTTATCTTGAGGTGATTATATAAAGGGTATATAAAGTTTATCTTGAAATGATTGTATAAAAATGGGAAAGATGAATCCAGTGTATTGAGATTACCTGTGATTGGGGCAGTAAGGCACCCTGAAGTTGCCTGCCCATTTATTTTATTGAAGGGATGTTGGAACTCTGAAATGGGGGATGATCTTCCTGAGAAGATCAGAGACTGTCTCTGCTCACTACCCATCCTAAGAACGAGTCAACCAGGATCAAAATGTATTTGAAATGTCTAATAGTGAGCACGTGGATGAAGTTGAGCTGCTAGCTGACCCAGGGAGGGATCCCCTAGCTTGAAGTGTTGGAGAGGGAAGATGCTATGCCTGGAGGTGAAATTGGAAATTTGACAGATTTTATAAGAAACAGTAATAGTCTTTATAAGAGATCCTCAGAGGTCAGCTATAAGTAGATTTAGTAAAATGAGACAAAGCTTGGTTATTAGGATGAAAGAGCTGGTACAGATGGAATAGAATTTGTTGAGTGTCTGGGGATGATAGAACAGATAGATGTGGGCTATAAAGTGAGGATGTCTTGTAGCGTGTGAGAGGAATCTAGGCCTCTGAGATCCAAGGCTCAAGCTGCCTTGTTGGCTTGGCTATTTCCCTTGCAGATAATTGTCTGCTTGGTGTGATCAGCTTTGGACAATTCCTATGATAATGGTAAAACGAGAGGCCTTTAGCTTAGCCATAATTTGGACAGAGTTAGTTACTAACCTCCCCTTTGTTGTTAATTGTTAATCCATGCTCCATCTAGATGGCTGCTTGTGACAGGAGAATGTGGAAGGCATATTTGGAGTCTGTATTAAGGTTAAGGAATTGTCCCTTTGCTAGTTGAAAGGCCTGGGCAAGAGATACTAGTTTGACCTGTTGGTTTGTGGTTCAGCTGGAAGGGCCTGCACCTCAACCACCTTGGTGTATGAAACAATAGTGTATCCCACTTTTCAGACTGCCTCTTGTAGGAAGAAACTGCCATCTTGTACCATGTGTTGGTGGCTGAGGTAGTGTTCCCTTGTGTATGTGTGTGGGATGAAGTAGCAGCTCTTCCTGGATCACAATGCAACAGTTGAGATGGAGCATGTCCTGGGATTGGTTAGAGGAGGAGTTTTGAAATGTTGAGAGGTTAGTGTGGTGTCCTCTAGCAAAGCTATCTGAAGAGAATAAGAACACTTCAGATATAAAGGATTATTTGAGCAAGGAAAGTGTCAAATAAACAGTAGGATTCTTGAATTTTCTACCTCCAGTCTAAACTAGGAATGAGTAGCAGTGTATCCAGAACTTTTTACAAACATGGAAAATAAAATCAAACTCATATAACAAAATGTTAATCCAAGGCAAGTAGAGAACTGATACCTAAGGTACTTGATTTAACTTCTCTGCGGTGAGAAGACTCTGGGGTATTCATGCACTGACTCCTGTCAGTCATTACCAGAGGGTATTCACAGATGTGCATGATATCCTTACTTTGAGTTGGGGTGCTAGGGAGCCAAGTAGGCACTGTCTGAACAGACTTGGCTGAAACTGTACATTCGGATGGTATAGATGAGCATGTACAAACAGCACAATGGCGTTTACTACTTATATTTACATTTAGTATAAGAGCAGCTGCCTTCACTTCTCTCTACTGTGGCTTAAAGCCTCAGTGATACCTCTTAACAATCTTACCTTTGATAATGTTTGAAGTTTTAAAACACAAACTGAGTATTATCTTGGTATATTGTTATAGTTATTATTATTTTGGTGTATTACTATAGCTCTCTTGTTTGCTAATCACGTTTCTCTTCTACCCCTTTTTCTCTGCTCTCATGTTGCCCCTTCCTTCCCAGTGTCTGTCCTCTGCTAGCCCAAATCACTTTAGGCTTCTTCATCTAAAGTAGTTCCCATCACTTACAAATTTGTGTTACTTCTTCTTTGGATGTTCTCCAGCTCCTCTTCGTCTTTCTTATTTTGATAGTCTGTTTTCTTTTACTACTTTTTCAAGATTATACATTTATTAAAGAGATGTGTTACATAATTTAAATCTCTGACCATAAGTAAAACTTTATACTTGATTAATAATTTATCATTACTTCACTGAATTGAAATTTAAATGATTTGAGAATCTATAAATCACTGAGATTATCCTAAAAGTCAAAACATGTCTGTATCAATTACTTTAGTTATTAAAATGTATCTCAGAGCTGTATAAGTAGAAACACTGATTTAATCACGAGTACTTTGTTCTAATATAAAGTATTAAAAATAAACAGTAAGAATTGAATATGCTGTTAATGAAATTGAATTAGCTGTATTATTTTACAAGTCTCTAAATTTATTTACTTTATCTTGTTAAGTCTATTAGCAGTGTGTGTGTGTGTGTGTGTGTGTGTGTGTGTGTGTTGGAGGGAAAGGAGAGGTTGCTACTGTTAAAAACAGAACTATGTAAGTTTTAAACAGATCTATGAAAGATTTTACAAAATATGTCCTGATAGAAATGATGAATATCACATTTCCAGTCATATACAACATACACAGTTGCAAATAACTGAGTGAGTACTTCTGATAAGATTTCCTCTTAAGTAGAGTAGGGTAATTCAGTAATTTTTTTGTTCAGTTAAGGGATTCTTTCTATAGTAAAAGTAATCTTTCTTTGAATTATATATTTGATCATCATCTCTAGAGTATGTACCTTACAATTACTAATAATAACATTATTTGAAACTAAAATTATTCTTTCACTTTTGCTCAGGGGAAATACTCCATTTTCCATGTGATTTTTCCAGCCCCTCATTTCATTGCATTCTCTTTTTCTACCCTGGCTTGTCTTCCTCATTTTATTTCAACATTTATTTGTGTCCTCTTTAGTTTAGGTACACATATTTGGTCATTCTTGTAATCATTACAGTCAGTTGCTATAGAATTGTTAACTTTGAGGGGAAACATCTTGCTTCTTTCTGTTTTTTCTTGTGTTTCTGTACTGGAACTTATCCATGTGAGCACAGGTAGATGGCTAGAGATTTTATTCATCTCTTGTGTTCTTTCAGTGGATTCAGGGTGGATTAGATCATGAGAAGAAGGAAGTGAATTTTCTCATGATTGAAGTTAAGTTTGAGCTCAACATCTACACTGACCCTGTGTTTGCAAGGCACCAAAGCTGATGTGCAACACCACTTAGTCATATATTTGCACATGATATTTAACACTCTTTAATATAATTTCTGATTTCTTTTTCTTTCACATTTATGTCACAAGGATCATAAGCTTTGGCCACATCAGCTGGATCATAGTATTTTAAGATTTTTTGTTTTGTTTTTGTTTTTGTTTTTGTTTTAAGAGGGTTTAGTATCCTGGATAGTTTTGCGAGTTAGATCTGAGCGGCTCAGAACTCTCTTTGCAAAGGTTTGCCGTGAACTTACAGATATCCTCCTGTCTCTGCTGACAGTATAGATAAGTGCTACCACTCTCATTTTAAAAACGTTTGGGTTTTTGTTGTTGTTCTTGTGGGTTTTCTGTTTGTTTGTTTTTGCTTATGAGGAGAAAACTAAAGAGAAGTGAGAAGATAGACAAAACTAATTTAATTTAAGAAAAAAGAATTTTAAAAAGAGAGGTTTAATATCATATGCAATTACTTAAGCTATAGTTATAAAAACTATAACACCAAGAACATTAGTGAAGAGAAAAAATAAAATTAGGCTTAAGAAAAAAAGGAGGCATATAGGATGCCTGTGCTGGGGCAGTTGTGGAAGGTCTTGACTCTGCTCACTTGCTTTTCAGTGGGGAACTTTGGCCCCTCACTACCTGGGCCTCTGTGCTAGCTGGCCTGCTCTTCCCTTTGTTGTGCTCACCAGCAAGCAGTAGGGGGAGCTGGCTCTAATTAATCTCACCTGCTCATCAGCAGGAGGTGCTTACAGCCAGCCATTGGACTGGTTTGCATTTTATAATCTAAAACCACCAGGTGAGTCAACAAGCAAGTGAGGTACAGGAGCATAGAGGGCAGTAGATTGTTAAGGGCAATGGCTCATTGTTTCAGCTATTTCTCCAGGTCATTCTGGTAGAGGGAGCATGTGACTGCAGGCTTGGCAGATAGGCAGTATAAACAGTGCTCTGAGTAAATCACTAATCAAATCAATAAATCAGTACCTAATAATTGGTCTTTTCTAGTTTCCCCTACTTCATACCTACTATAGATGTCACTTAAAATATCTGATTGTAGTGTCTTAACAGATTTCTTAAATGAGTTATGTATAAATATAATTGGTTATATAGTCCAGCCTGAAATTAGTCATCAACAATTTGTGAGTGTCTCATTGGTTATTTGTTCTTTGCTTCAGAACATAAAGGCTTGTTTCTGTTTGTGTAAAACATCTAAGTTTTACAGTGATACATCTTTTCATAATAATTCCTTGGAAGGAGTCTAATAGAATTTTAATTTCTACAATGTATTTTTTATTGATTAATGGAGCTATTAAATGGCTACGGAGTAGAGAGAAATAAAAATACCTTATTGGTATAATCCAAATGTTTCCCTGTGTTTAGAAGCAAATCTCCCCAAATCCTGGTATTTAGAAAGTAAGCCCTCTCATGTATTGAGGGAATCGATTAGTCCATGAAGGGAGAACCCTCCTGGAGATCATCAGTGTCCTTCAAAAGAGGGAATAACTCCCTCATCCTTTCCATCACATGGGAAAACAGCCTGGAGTTACAATATAGAGGCAGAAAGGGCATTCTTATCAGTAACCGATTTTCCTTATGTTGGACTTCCCAATCTCTAGAACTCTGTGCCATGAATTTCAGTTGTTTTTAAGACACCCAGTTTATATATACTTTACCCCAAATGGACTAAGACAGGAAGAGCATGCGAACTAATTTTTTTCTTCTTTTCTTCTTTTCTGTATCTTTTTGCTTTTATATGCCATCTTGCCTGGGTGATTTCTTTTTCAGGAACTCTTAAAGCTATTTGTTGTGTTTCAATATGTGCCTACTTTCTCTCCTTTACCAAATCTATACTCAGAATTTAACTATATACCAGTATTTGTGGTTGCTAGTAATAAAGGAGTAGATACTATTCCTTCATTCATGGAGATTACTCACACATACAAAAGTGTTTTTTCTCCTTGTTTCAGATCTAACATAGGTTTTGAAGAAAACTGCTTCTGTTAAGATGCAAGTGAATGGCAAGATACGGAGGCTAACTCTCCATGCCGCCCTCATTTATCAATAGATAGAATCATGTACTGTGAGTTACCAGGCACCTGGGCAGGCAGGCAGGTGGAAAGAGATGTTAGATGGCTAGGCTTTCACAGTGAATGCCAGTTAACTGAGACACGCTCTTACCACATCTGGGGTACTTTGACAGCTAGGTAAGTTAGACCTTTGCTTATTCTATCAACATTTGTTCTAGTTTCCTTTCTGTTGCTGTGATAAAACACTGTAACCAAAAGTAGCTTAGGGGAAGAAAATATTTATTTAGCTTATATTTCCAGATCAGAGTCCATTATTTGAGGAAGTAAAGACAGAAACTAAAGCTAGATTATGAAGCAGAAACAATTGGTTAATTGTTGGCTCCTTGACAGCTCACTTCCTTGTGCAGCCCCAGAACTACCTGCCCAAGGAAATGGCATCACTCACAGTTGCTGCCCATTCTACATCAATTACCAACCGAGGCAGTCTCTCATAGACATACCTACAAACCACTCACAGTTGCTGCCCATTCTACATCAATTACCAACTGAGGCACTCTCTCATAGACATACCTACAAACCACTCACAGTTGCTGCCCATTCTACATCAATTACCAACCGAGGCACTCTCTCATAGACATACCTACAAACCACTCACAGTTGCTGCCCATTCTACATCAATTACCAACCAAGGCAGTCTCTCATAGACATACCTACAGACCAGTCAGATACTGACATGTACTCAATTGAGACTTTTCTCTTGTGTCTGAGGGCAAAATTCATTGTGAACTTGACACATAGACATATTCACTTTTAACCACAGATAAAACATAAAGCATGTTTTAAGTCTTGCTATCCTACTGTTATAAATTTCCTTTCAAAATATATTTTTTCAAATTATATAATTCAGTGTTTCTTAGAGTAAGAAAAATTTTAGAAATTTAATATATTATTCAACAATCATTTTCCCTTCCAGATAGAAGGTCAATTGTGGGGCAGTTTATGCTACTGAAATTAAGATTGCTGGTTAATCCTATTTAACCAAACTATTGAGTTCCATAAACATTATAGTCATTGCATAAATATAGATAAAATATTGAAATATGATTCTTTATCATATATCTTGACCCTTTGTGATATTTTGAGTTCATGGTCTTGGTTGTATTATTATTGTGTTATGTTTTTATCACATTTTTACTTAGTGAAGCTGAGCTTCTATCTTGTCGTATGTATAGGACGTGTGGTGTCTACCATATCTGTGTCAGTTTGCTCTGTGCTGATAATATTCATATGTTTTGGGGAGATACTGTCCTTTCATTTTAGCAAGGTCTTAAAATGTAACAGGAATGTTAGGGATTAGATTTGTATGTGTTAGTTCTAACTAGGGAGCAGCACTAAGAATCCAACTGTGTCCTATTATGTCCTGTGTCCCCTGACCCTGTTTTCAGGAGTGATCCTAAAAGCCATGGGCGTGCCTGATTCTGGTAGTGATTGTTCTGGGTCTTGTCTCAGTGAGTTTTCTGTTCTGTGCTGACGAATCTTTTGTCACCTTGATATAACCTATTGTTGCCTGGAAAGAAGAACCTGAATATGGAGTCCATTCTTCCTTACTTCTCTATAGGTGTACATGTAGGGCATTTTCTTCCTTCATGGTTGATGTGTGCATGCTCACACATGCTCATAGTCCATGGAGCTAGGGGATGTGGGTAGGAGAAGGTTGCCCATCCTTTGGCAGGTGAAACTAAGTTTTATAAGAAATCAGGCAAAGCCATAGGGTACAGCTTTCCTTCATTTCTTTTGCTTCAGTTCCTGCTTCCAGGTTCCTAGCTTAAGCGTCTGCTCTGGATTCCCTTTAGTGATGGAGTGTGACCTGAGAATTGTCAGCTGAAACAAATCCTTTCCTTTCCAAATTTCTTTTGGTCATGGTATTTAATCACAGCAATAGAAACCACAGTGAAGGCACTTGCTCTGTGAGAAGTTGTAGTAAATTCTGTAGCTCTCAGCAATGTTCCTATGTTAGTTTCCATCGAATATAAGGAAGTCAGCCTGGCAGGACTGGACTGGATACTCTGTTGCAAGTCCCCCACAGGGAATTTCATCCATCCCAGTAGGCAGTTTTCTTCAGAGTTCTTGGAAAATAGATCTGTACAAAAGCATTGAAGTTGCTGTCATATTTCTGGCACTGTTCTCAGTTGTGCGACTGAGTATTTCACTGCTGTCCATCTGCTGGGCCTTGGACTATGCTTCTAGGAGATAGTCACATGAACTTCCACTCATTCCATCTTCCCAGTAGAAATGAAGTCTCATGGCTTCTGATTCTGACTTCCTCTTCAGCTACCAACTAGACCAGCACTCATTTTTTAAGGGGTAATTTGCAGTGTGTAATAATACTCATCAAAGGGTCTTTGCATCAGATTCCAGGTTGTAAGAATGGGGGTTGGTAGTCTTTTGGGAACAGAGTTTTGACAGTTCTGCCTACTCTACACTTTGAAATCTTCAGAATAGCTTATGCATCACTGTGACCTAGGACGAAACAACCAACTCACATAGGAATATTTACATTAAGGAGTTACCAATTTTAAGAGGAGAAATTTGTTACAGAGGATATATAATAAGAGTACTTTATTCCTGGATGGAAAGATTCAGTATTACAAATAATTTATTTCTGTCCCAAGTCAGTTTATAGTTTCAGTGTTATAAAACTGAAATTTGCCACAATGTTTCCTTGGTAGATGAACCTACTGATTCTTATATTGCCAGAAAAGAATATATATATAAGAATATTTGACCAAAATGGAATAGTGGTAGAGGAAAATTTTGTTCTACCAAATCTATTGTAATAAGCACTGAGTGGTGGTCTGGAGATGTTGTTGTCTTTAAAGTCATGCCTTGAAGCATGACAATCTGACTTCTACCCCCCGATCCATGGAGTCATGGAAAAGTGCATGGAAGAGCAGGGGTGGACCTTGCTTGTAATCCTGCCTCCTGGGAAAGGGATCCCTGGGGCATATTAGCCAGCTAGTATATCAGACTGGGTAAGTTCCAGGCCAGTGGGGGAGCCTGGAGAGAGGGAGAGAGGAGGATAGAGGGAGAGAAAGAGGGAAAGAAAGAGGGAGAGAAAGGGAGAAAGAGAGAGAATATGAATGGAAATAGTACTTGAGGAGTGATATTCAAGCTTAACTTCCATACATATGCACATGCACCCATACACACCTGAACACTAAATACACACACAGGCATACTCTCTCCAAAACACACACACACATACACACGTATGCACATACACGCACACACATATACATGCACACAGTTATATCAGACCAGTAATAAATAAGTGTATCTTTGTATAAATAAGAATTTTGTTTATCACAATTTTATTTTACCAAGTCAACATGAACATGCTGAGCATAATAGTGTATCATCATAATCCCCTTGTTAGGAAAGCTGAGTAGAACTCTTAAGTTGAAGACTAGCCTCAACATTATAAGAAAATGTATTAGTAAACAACAAATATAAACCTAAAGCTAAAATGACACTGATTTTATACGAAGAAAGACTTTGTTCACAAGAACCTTCAAAATCAGTAATGGAGGACAAACCAGTGTCATGGATTAGTGGGCATAAGGTATGAAAAGCTATTCACAAAGCATGAAAGTCAAACAGCCAATAAATATGTTGAGAGATTGTAGCCACACTGTTGAACATAGCCCAGGTTGGCCTTGCTCTCCTGGTCTTCCTTTCTTGTTCTTCAGCCCTGGAATTACAGCATTTATACCAAACACAGCTTAAGGTAAATACATATTTTCACTTTAAAACAAGTGGGCTTTGCTTTGATTTGCAGTGCTGGCATAGAATTCATATTCTTATACATGCTAGTCAAGTATTCTACGATTGAGCTATATCAACAATTAGTGGAGTAATTCTTTATAGTTCTTTATATAATGAAAAGTAACCTAACTGCTGCTCCCTAACAGTGAAACATTTAAATAATCTTTATCTATATTGTAGGATATTCTAAAGTCAATTAACAGTAGCTTTAGGAGGATGTAAATATATATCACATATACATATATACACACAGAGATATAAACAGTTCTCAGTTGTATTACTGAGTAAAGAAAACTAATTAGTAAAAATACACTATATTTTAGTAATTTGGTAAAACACTGGAGGAAGAATAAGATGCTCATATTTCCCCTTGATAATACATGTTCTTACCTCTTAAGAGCCCTACCGTACAAGAACCATGTCTGTTTCCATGTGCATAAACATCGTTCCAGGTATATATAGGCATTAAAGTGTATATTTTATTTTTTTCAAAATATTACTTAGTGTATGTAGTGTATTGTGGTAGTAGTGTACTCTAGTGGGCCTTGAGAAGAAATAATGCTTAAGAAGTTACAATAACTATGATAAAATGTTATTCTTTGAATACTTTCAAGTGACTTCAAGCATCAAGTGTTTTGATGGTAGCCTGTTTGGGAATACAGTAGAAGGTAGGCAGTTAGAAATGTATGTTTTTAATTGTCTACCATTTGATTTCCTAGGTTCTTATGTGGTTAGGAGGAGACTGAATCTATCAGGAATGAACTGCTTTGTGATTATATTCAAAGCCCAAATGAAACTTCTTCAGGTTGCCCATAGCAGTCACATAGTTTTAGTAAATAATCCTAGGGAGTTTATACTTCAGGTTGTCTAGAGCCCTGTTGCAGTTGGTCTATAGCCCTGGTTTGAATTTAAGAAGAGTTATTTCAAGTGAAGAAACAGTGTCTAAAGAACCAAGATTTCCTTTAAAATCACAACCTACACAGTGTGTAAGTGGAGGAGCCAGCCACCCAGGGGCCACGGAGTGAATTTATTATACATGGAAGCAAATTCAAGCTTCTGTTACAATGAATGTTGTCATTCCCTACTGTCAAGCTCCCATCTTCCTTGTCTTCACAGAGGCTCACCACTCTTAGGAGACTAAAAGACTTATTTTGGCTAACACTGACTGTCTTAGGATGAACTTTATAAATATTAACATTGTAGAGAAACTCACTCTCCTCAGGAAGTGCAGTGAGAGAGAACTTGAGTAACTTCCCCCTTAAACCGTCCTGCGATTTCACCATGCCTTGTTCTCTGTGATTCTGTGCTTATGCATCAGTCACCTTTACCTACAGTCAGTCTGGCATTCACATTGATGGTAGGTGTTTTCTTGGTAGAATGTATTAAAAAGCTTATGACAGAATTTATATTGCTTTTAACCAAACTGAGAAAAACAATTTTTTGTGTGATTTCTATTTCCTTGCTCCCTGCTTGTTAAATCACCAGCTTTTCCTTTGTGCCTTTTCTTTCTGGCATCTTGAGGCCAGCTTGCAAACACTGCTCTCTTAACTTTTCTATCTTTGGCTATATCCTATGCCTCTAGTTTGGTAGTTTGTGATTCGCACTTCTCATGGGTAGCTTTTGTCATTAATGCAGCTTCTTCGCAGTCAGCTTTCTCCACCCACCCACACTACCTGCTATTACACAATATTTTCCCTCCTGTTTCACTTTTGGTCAGATGCATAGCAGCCTTTCACCTAACTGCTCTTGTATCTTGTCTTTTTAATCTGGTCAGAACTCTTGCAGTGTCTCTCGTAGGCCTGTTAGAGTGATGTTAGTACAGCTTTATGTAGTTCTCAAGATGAACACTTAAAGCACTTGGTGCCAACTAAATGTATAATGATTCCACTTATGAGTAGGATAATTATCTTGACATAAGGAAGAATTTTTTACAAAGACACTAGAAAGCTTCTCAACTGACTAATGAACTTAACAATTATATGTGATTTCATTTACCATTGAGAAGGATTTCTGCTTTGAAGTATGATTCATGTTCTTTTTCTTGAAACACATCCAAAATAACATATTGTGTAAATTTATCCTCAAAATATACTAATTGATTCTGTTGAACTAGCACATGTTCCTGTGGTGTATAATTTGCTTTGATATTCCTTTCTATTGTAATAAGGCAAATTATGAGAAATATACATTGAATAAGCACATAGGCTCTGAGTATTAAACTGTGAATGGTGGTATAAGTGCTTGTTTATTTAAATATATACCCATAGGTGACACTAAAGTATCTACACTACCTTGTCACTATGAATATAAATGTATTATTTCATATATTTACATTTGGCAATATATTTTTGGTTCAATGGGCAGAATAACTATCTTGTATAGAACGTTGTTCTAATGAGACCTTCATTACTGCCAACATTTTAGGCTTTTAAAAATTGGTCCAAAGCCATTTTGAGCTTCATGTATTCAAGCACCCTTATTCTTTATTCACTGATTAGTTTATTATAAAAACTATTGATTAACTATATCAAATCCACCTTTTTCCATATCTTTTTCAATTCATATTTTAGGCACTTAATTCTTTACTAAAATTAAAATTATTGAAAAATATTTATTAGTTTTAGAAGCATTTTGGAAACTCATTTGGAAAAGCAAATGAAATTAAAAGATGAATTTCAGTATAGTATACTTAATTTTTTCTAAGGACCTGGTGAGGGCTAATAGCAGCAGATGTGTCATGTTAGAGATTCTACAAAGAGATATGGGAAATAAGGTCATTGGATATGCTGATGAAATACTGATAGGAGTTAGTTTCCTATCTCAATCAGAAATGCTTACTTGAATTTTCCTGCATTCACCTAATGGAAATTAAAGTGGAAATCAGTTTCTAATGTACAACCTCTTAGCACAGATGCAACCATCACTTAATGTTTAACAGAATATCAATTAATATTTGAAAATTTGAATCATAGTTGTTTTAGAAAGTAAAAATATAATGCAATGTAAAAAATTCTCTTCATTTTTATGCCAGTTGAAACAGTGTTTAAAATGGCCTTTTCCAGAGAATGCAGAAATGACTCTTAAGAGCACTTGTGGTTTTTTTACAGTAAACTTGAGTCCAGGTCTTAGCACTCATCTCAAACAGCTTGCAACTGCTTTCAACTCTAGCTCCAGTGGCCTCTGTGGATACACACATGCATACAAATAGGATACCCTCACACAGATATATCTATATAAATAAAAATATGTCTTTAAAAGTTGTTTTGTTTACTTTCAAATAATAAATATTTCACAGTAGCTTCATTATTCTTCAATAAAAGTTGATACCTAAATTTAGAAGATAATATAAATTTTATAAATATTCATTGGCAATTCATTTGCAAGGTATAGTACACTATTTAACTATTGCGTACTTATAAATATATAGTATATATTATATATATGGTAAGAGGAACAGAGATGGAGAGGGAGGTGGGGAGGGAGGGGGTGGAGGGGGGGAGAGGAAGAGAGAAAGAGTGTTTAACTTGTTTGGGGCTTTGGGCTAACATCATAATAATTTGTAAATAAAATAGAATGGGCTGGGTTCCGCCATTCTCTATTTGTGTTTTGTGAGTGAGTTTACTGACCAGAGTAGACCATCTTATGGCTTTGCCTCTTCCCTAGATCTCACCAGTTCTGATGCTAAGTGGAGAGGAGGGAACACTTTGTGGCCTTATAATCTACCTCTATTAATAAGGAGCTCCACTCCCAAACAAAATTAAATGATAAGCATAAATCGAAAAGTAAAGTTTTTAAAAGCATCTTAGCTTAATGGTATGTTTGTGTGTGTGAATGTGTGTGTGTGTGAATGTGTGTGTATATGTGTGTGTGTGTGTGTGTGTGTGTGTGTATTTTACCACTGGGGATGTGTCCTTAATTTTGCTTACAGCACTGTGATGCAACCCTTGAAGGGATGTGCTCTCACCTTCCCAGCAATGTCTTTTTCCATCTCTTACTGTACAGAAACCGATTGATAGGCATCTGTAGTCCCTATTTCAGTTGTTTAGTCCTTTCCCCATTTACCATGTCTGTTCTTTGACTAGGTAGGTGCTGTGGAGAATCAAGCCCTAGTTTCACATTGTCCTGAGATGTCTCCATGTGACCAAGCTGCTCTCTGTATATTGCTGTCCTTGATAAATCTCTAATAGGATTTTACTTGAGATTCTTGACATTTATGATTTATTTCTACTTTAATTATAAAATCTCATAAATGTATACAATTACTGATGAACATTTATTATGCATGGATGTGATAAAAATAATAGAATTCAAAAATAAAATTTGCATGATCATCAAAATTTATTGTGTTACCAAAAAGGCCTATACCATATTTTACTTTTATTTAATTGTTTTACATAATTAAAAAAATCACTTGTTTGTTATTTTTACTTTATGCAAAGGAAATTATTATTGGAAGAAGCTATGGTACTGTAAGATGGTTCATTGCTTAAGAGTAGGTACTATTCTTGTAGAATACCTGAGTTTGACTCTGAGTACCCATGTTAGTTGGCACATTAGTACCGGCAATTACAGATTGAGGGGATCCAATGCTTCCAGCCTCTGACAGCACCTAGACTCACATATCCATACACATAGCAGGTACATATAATTCAAAAATAAACAGATGAACAAATCTGCTACTAAATACTCAAATATTAAGTAACTCAGAAGGAGTATAGTTAGTTTTTGTAGCCAAAATTCACCAATCTTGCGCTCTCCTGATATTGAGCCCAGAAAGAATTCCTGAAAAATGACTGAAAACACTGCTGCAAAAGACTTTTATCTTTGTTTGTTTCATGTAAGAGGTCATTTCCAGTCGTGTTTGTTTGAACATCTTTACAAGTAGGAGTGCTGTACTGCAGTTTGTGTCCACAATATATTAATAATATTCATTTTTAAAATGAAAGAGCAATATGAACTTATAGAATAAAAATATGAACCTAACAGCTCACCATTTTCCATATGACTCAAACTTTGTGTTACTCTATCAAGTCCACTTTGTGATTTTACTTATGTGTGGGTGCACCTATATATATTCACATGTATACACACAGATACAAATCCAATCCTACTGAAAGTATGAGTCTGTAATAATGATATATGGGTGTGAGTTCATCAGCTACATCTAATGTGCATCTCTCAGTGAGAATGGGAGTGCTAGTACAAAATTGGTCCAAGTTTCTGTTTGGTTTTTCCATAGTACTAAAACTTCTCTGGACAAAAGTGTGTTTAAAAAATTTAAAAAGTGTCCAAAGTATGAAGACTAACATATACATAACTACACATTCTAGTTCAATTTAAGAAGCAAAATAAACAGATTAAAAATGTAAAGCCATTTATAATCTTAAAATGGAGAAGATGGTAAACATTCATAGGACAGATACTATACATAGTATATCTAGCCACATGAAGAGAAACAGACAGATTATTACTTGGAGAAAATAATGTAAAGGAAGAGAAAAGTCTAGTTGTATATTTGAATAAATAAACTTCAATATTTTATACAGTGCTTAGAATAAAAATACCATAAACCAGTAAAAAAAAAAGGACTCCAACATGCAGGAAATTGTAAAATTTACTAATAAGCTGATGACAACATTACATTTAGAGGACAATGCATATAGCTTTTGTAAGTTTGATAATAAATGTAATAAGAGAATTTTCATTTTCAAAATTACCTTATTCTAGAATTATGAAAACTACCAAATATATTGATAACTGGTGTTTTCTTAAGAATGCAGGCATATGCTTACGTATATATCATGGAAGATCCATAGACACAAATATATGTAAAACCTACATGAAAATGTACTCTTCGAAGGCATGTTGTACCTTAGTTAAAATAATGAGGTTTATAAAAACAGAAGAAGTAAAACCTTAAAGATTATGAGGAGTGGAAGTATTTAAAAAACTTCAGTAAAACACTTTGTACAATGTAGAGCTAACCCTAAAAGAACAAAGTAACATTTATATGCCTTTTAATAAGACCTCTAAGACATCTGAGAGGATAAAAATGGGTGCTATAGACATCTCCCCTTCCATGTTTCTATGTCCTTTGATACAGTCATCATTACTGTTTTGTTTATGCAGCCATTTCTAGGAGACTGAGAGACAGCACACTGCCTGCTCATCAGGCTTTTTATAGAAATCTCTTAATAAGAAAATGACAGGAAATTCTAACTACCACAAGCTTACAACTTTTATTAACATATTTTCTAGAAAGTAGCCTTTGATGATTACTAGAATTACTAGGAAAAAAAAAAAGGTCATTAGCCTAAATAACTGGATTACAGCTGTCGAGTCTTTACACGTAACTTGATATTGGTGCCTAACCCCTTATACCTAACTTGGTATTGTAGGTGGCTTCGTTATCAGCCAACGGGCAGGTGCAATACGAAGCTCCCAGCTTCTAATATCAGAACATCTTTCACCTCTAGATTTTTATGTGACTTTTAATCCTGTGTGTATAGGGGTTGGAGGGGGAGAATGAGCACATGAGTGCAGGTACTCTTGGAGGCCCGAGGCACTTAATTGTCCATAGCTGGAGTTATAGGCGGTTGTGACTGCTCAGAGTAGACTCTGGGAACCAATGTGTTGTTAGTGGAATGATATGCCATCTCTCTAGCCCTGAGCAGCTAGATTTTAATCACCAATTTATAAGGCTCTGCCAGTGCCCAACTAATACAGAAGTAGAGGCTCACAGCCATCCATTGGACTGAGCACAGGGTCCAGAATGAAGGAGCTAGAGAAAGGGCCCAAGGAGCTGGAGAGTTTGCAGTCCCTTAGGACGAACAACAATATGAACTAACTAGTACCAGAGCTCCCAGGGACTAAACCACCAACCAAAGAGCATATATGGTGGGACTTATGGCTTCAGGTGCATATGTATAGCAGAGGATGGCCAAGTCGGTCATCAGTGGGAGGAGAGGCCTTTGGTCCTATGAAGGTTCTGTGCCCCAGTGTAGGGGAATGCCAGTGCCAGGAAGTAGGAGAGGATGGGTTGGTGAGCAGGAGGATGGGGCGGCAGGGAATAGTTTTTTTTTTTTTTTTCCTGGAGGGGAAACCGGGAAAGGGGATATCATTTGAAATGTAAATAAAGAAAATATCTAAGAAAAAATAAATTAAAAAAAAAAAACAGCACAAAATTTAGCGATGCTGTTCACCAAGTCTAGAAAGCCAGAATGCCTTTGAAGTAAAGGAC
Source organism: Mastomys coucha (assembly GCF_008632895.1). Classification (NCBI taxonomy): domain Eukaryota; kingdom Metazoa; phylum Chordata; class Mammalia; order Rodentia; family Muridae; genus Mastomys; species Mastomys coucha. The sequence continues at coordinate 159,151,041 of NW_022196904.1, read as the reverse complement.
CCATTTTTTCCCTCTAGATGATAAGAGGCAATATATAAAAAGAATGGGAAACTTTTATTGATTAAGGTGTGAAGCACCTTATTGCACTATAGGAAATGCTTTGACATCTTTATTTGAACAGACACACATGGGACTGGTCATTGGAATAATGAATTCCAGATGATATGATAGAACTGTTAATGCTTTAATAATTTTGATCTCTTGGGAGTGGAGAAAATGCTCAGTGGTTAGCGTTTATCTTGCCCTTGTGGAGGACATGGGTTTGGTGCAGATATATATACACATAACTATGAGAAATAAATCTTTGTAATAATTTCCATTTCTTAGAAATAACAAACTGTGGCCCGTGAGGTGGCTCAGTGCGAAAAGGTTCTTACTACTAAGCCTGATAACCTGAGTTTGGTTCTAGAATGCACACAGTGGAAGTAGAATGTCTGCCAAGATCCATGTACCTCTCCTCCATAAGTCAGTAAGTCAGTGTAGATAAAGGAAACATGATCCTGGAATTGCTTTTAATAATCCTGCATGTGTGGGGGGCAGGGAGTAAAAGGAAAAGACAGTGATAGTTATTTCAAAAATGAATGCATGAAGTTTGTTAAGTTAATTTTAAACATTTGAGTGTTTAAATTTTTATATTATTCGATTATTATTGTAATGTTTAATTTTTGAGATTATAATACAATTATATCACTTCCTAACTTCCCTCTGTCCCCTACAACCCATTCCATGTCACTTGCCCTTGCTTTTTTCAAATTTATGACCTTTTTTCTTTAATTGATTTGAATTATGTTTACATGTGAATATATTCCTAAATGTATAAAGTGCAACCTGCTGAGTCCATAAGAGATCATTGATTTGCTATCCAGCACCAAATGCTCAGTCACATGAAAAAATAAATATACAAGGAACATATGGAATGAGATGGCTGTTTTTAATTAAAAATAAATTTAGCTTTAGTTTAAAAGTTAAAATGGAGTAGAATTTCGTAAGTCATCAAAATCAGTGAGAAACTTTCAGAATGTTAAACATAAAGCTGTGTGTATGTACACACTGAGAAGAAAATTATAGCATTATTTGTGTATGTGCTATAATTGATCTAGGCAAAATTTCTTAACTTGAAAGTACTATACTCCTAAGAGATTTCAGTGCTAGCCATCTCCTGTTGATCAGTATTCTGGAGAAATGTTTGAGATAGATCTAATGTGTACTCTTCCTGTTCCTCCCACTTTCCATGGACCTAATCCTCTTTTATGGTCAGCCCCTTGCCATGGGTCTAGTGTGGTGTACCCTTTGTGTTTTCTGCTCACCATGGGTCTAATGTGTACCCTTTGTGTTGGCCCCTTGCCATGAATCTAATGTGGCATACCCTTTCTCTGTCTACCTCTTAACCATAATCTTCATATTTGTTTTTCAGGTGCAGCAGGTACAGACAGTTCAGCAGGTCCAACATGTCTACCCAGCTCAGGTGCAGTATGTGGAAGGAAGTGACACTGTCTATACCAATGGAGCAATGTAAGTTAGATGCTGACATCTGATTGCTTCCCCCAACTCAGAAAAATACTCTTCTTTCTAATACAGCCCTCTACTCCTGGGCTTGTTTGCATGTTTTGAAACATTTATGTTGCTTTTGTTTTACTGTGACAGGGTTATTTAAATTAAACTGGTATTTAGAGCTTTATCTATGTTTATTAATAAAATAACTGTACTTTCTTCTCAGCCTTCCCAGATTATTTTAAATTGTTCAAATTGTGTGTGCTTTAGCAATTTTCCCTAAATTGAGAAAAACTTGTATTTCTTGTTAAAAATGTCCATGTTTTAATAATGTCTTAGCATCTGTGATTTTTAAATGTCAAGCTGGATATGTATGAGGTTTGTGTTTATCTGTAAATTTGTATAAAGTCATATATAAGGGATTTTTGCAGACTTCCACACAGTTAAATCTACATAAAAAGAGATGATCTTCCATGAATCTTCTTTCCTCACTCAAGTCAGCCTCCCTAGCTGCCTCGCCTCCTCTGCATCGACAATAGTAGCAATCCGTATATTTATTGGCTTTCTGCAGCCACTGGATTGAAAGTCAGTGAATTATTATAAATGAAGAAACTAAAAGGTACTCCAGCCTGGGTTTTTGTTAGTGGACAGTATCTGATAGTACCTATGTGAAGTCAAGTCTCTCGGTGTCTTCCTCCAGCCCTCCGATTTCCGTGCCCTTTGCATCCCTGGGGTGTATGTCCTCCTGCCGTTTGTGCTCCGAGCATCCCAGTAGGAACTGCACTCCTCATGGCCTTATAGCTTGGGGTGCTTCTTGTATCCCTGCAATGTGGCTGCTCTTCATGATAACTCTTCTGACTTTGCTTCTTTCCATGCTTGCTTCCATTGATCCCAATGATCCGAGCCTGTGAGCTCTCAGAGGGCCTGCATTTTACCCACTGCAGTAACTGTAACAAGACAAGCAAGCATGCATGATGGAGTCCATTTGAAGTTATTCATCATATGATTATGACTAAAAGCTTACATTTGGTTTAATTATGTATTAGTATTATATTCTGAACTTTCTATTATTTCATTATGGAGGTGGGATATACTCTAATCAAATTCAGTAGTCAGATGATTTCAGGATATATTTATTGTTCCTGACCTGAGGTCTGGAACATGATAGTGGGAAATGGAAAGAAAGCTCCTCTTTTGTCTTTTTCCTTTTCTTTTGTAAATTAGAATACAAAGTTGGTCTCATTATGGCATTTCAAAGATAATTTATTTTTGTCAAAATTCCCTATTTATTTCCCCCTGAGATCCCCCTCCTTATATCTTGCCATATGTGGTAGCCACTTGCTCTTTTCATAGCACATGTGTCTCCATTGCTTCTCAAACCTTTTTCTTCTTATCCCCTTCCTAGTTTATTGATCTGTATATACTCCCACACCCATATGAATATGAAGCAGGAGCTGAAGAAAGGGCTTAGCAGTTAAGAGCACTGGCTGCTTCCCGGAGGATCTGTATTTGATTCTTAGAACCCATGTGGCAGCTCATAATCATCTGTAACTTGTGTTCCAAGGGACTAGCCTTCTCTGGCCTCTGCAATCATTATGAAAAAAATCGTATATGAAAAAAATCATATGAAATTCATATGCTGAAAAAATTAATTAAAAATAAAGCTTAGGATCCACATAAGAGATCAACATGTAATATTTTTCTTTCTAAGTCTAGGTTACCTTAGTTGATACAGTAGTATCCAGATTTATCCATTTCCTGTAAATTTTATAACGTACTATTCTTTATGGATGAATAAAATACTATTGTACACATTTCAATGGGATATATAGACTAATTCCATTTTTTGCTGTTTACAGAAAAGAAGTGCTAAGATTGGTGTGCATGTAGTTCTTTACATATTCTACATAATTGGCAGGTTTTTTTCCACCAATCTGTAGACTATCCATTCTGCTGATTGTCTCTTGCTTTCTAAGAGGTCATTTTAATTTCATTTGTTGCTTTTGTCAATTCAGGGTTATTTCCTGTGTTATTGGAGTCATATTTAGATCCCATTTACAAGTTCTTAGGGTTATGCTCTATGCCTTGTTCAGGAATATTTTGCCTATAAGTGTGATTTGAAATATTTGTCCTCAGCTGTTTTAGCATTTCAGATATTGAGTCAATGTCTTTGGTCTACCCATAGGGCAGTTGTCAATTTAGGCAAACAGATAAAGATATAATTGCATTTTTCTTCAGGTAAATATCCAGTTTTGTCCCCACCATTTATTGAATAGGATGGACATCTGTTTCTTCAGGTATGCTTTGGGCAACTTTGTCAAAGTAGGTCTTATAGCTATGTGAGGTTTTCTCTGGATACTCTCTTGAGTTTGCTAGGTTGGCCTCTCTATCTTCCTTCCTTTTTGTGTATCATCTTTCTTTGTCACTGTGGTTCTGTAGCACAATTGGAAGTCAGTTAATATGATATTTTGACACTTCCCACAGTTTACTTTCTGCTTACAGTATCTTTGACTATTTGTGGCCTTTTTTGCTTTCATATGAATTTTTAGGCTCTTTCCCCCAACTTATGTGAAGACTCCCTTGAATTTTGATGGCGATTAGACTACTCTGTGTCTTACTTTGGGTGACAGAGCCAGTTCTGCTTTGGGCTGGCTGGTCTTTCCAGCATCTAGTGTCAACTTCCTTTGTGAGTGTCTTAAAATTTACATTGCAAAGTTCTTGAGGTACTTATTTTTTGCTTTTATAAGCTATTTTAATTGGGGTATTTTTAATTTCTCAGCATGTTTGTTACTGATGTATAAAAAAGGTGTTGACTTTTATATGTAGATTTAAAGCATATAACTCCACCAAAATTATTTATCAGATTCAACATGTTTCTTAATGATGTTTAATATTTTGTTGAAGTCTATTATAATAATTTCTGTTTCATCTCTAATTTTATTTATTTAGGTCTTATATCTATGCCTTTTTGTTAGCTTGGCTAAGGGGTTGCCAATCCTATTAATCTTTCAATGAGTCATCTGTTTCATCTGTTGTGTGACTTGTTCTTTTAGCCTCTATATCGTTGATTTGTGCTCCATCTAGTCTTTACTTTTTTGCATGTACTGAGTTTGGGTAGTCTCTTGTTTTTCAAAGTGGTGAGGTGTATCACAAAGTGTATTGTTCAGTCTCCAAGTGTTTGTTTTCTCTGAGTTTCCTCTTGAAATCAGGAATGAGTTTAGACTTTGTTATATTTAGGGCTTACATTATGGCCCCCAAACTGGTCAGATTTAGAGAAGATTGTATAAACTGCTGACAAGAACATGTGGTCCCTCTCTGTTGATTAGAATATTTGGAAGGCATCTACTAAGTCCTACTTGTCTATGGCATAATTTAGCTCTGAAATTCCTTTGCTCTTATTTTGATTGTATGACTTACATACATTTGCCAGTTGGGTTTCAGAGTTTCACACTGTGATTGTATGTGAGAACCTGTGTAACCTGTGTTATACTTGTACTATTTGTTTTATGGCACTGTAGCCGTAAGATTGGATACATAGTTATTTACAGATGTTAGCTTCTTGAAGAATTGTTCCTGTTGTTAATAGTAGCAGTATCCTTCTTTATCTCTTCTGACAGTTTCTAGTTTAGAATCTACTTTTCCGGATATGAGAGTCATTGTACCAGCTTTTCACAGTTTGCAGTTACCTGTATTCTTTGGCTCTCTTTACATGTTTTCCTTAGCTAAGTGTGTGTCTTAGACAGCAGATAGCTGGAATACTTTTCAAATCCAGTTTGTTTATAATTGGTGAGTTAGGCTGTTTGCCATAAGATTATTATTTTAAGGACTTTGCTATTTCTAATGATTTTGTTACTTAATTTTGTGGCTGGTTGGATTATTTTTGGTTTTCTTCTTCCTTCCCTGTTAGTTTTAGACATATGTTGAATATGGTCAGCTGTTTTCTTTCTTTACTTGGTTAATCGGTTCTTCTCATGGAACATATTGTTTTCTGTGTTTTCATGAGTAAGACTGCCTTTCTTCTTCCATGTATAGCACTATCTTAATAATACTCTCTTTTGAACTACTTTGGCTTTTGTATTTTGCCCTAGTTTTGTTTGTCTTGAAATGGTCTTATTTTTCCATTCGTTGTCAGTGTGAAGATAACTTTACTTGCTTTTGCTGACCTTGGTTGAATGTTACTTAAATTCAAAACTGGAGAAGAGGCTGGCTGAATGGATAGATGGAAATAGATAGATAGATAGATATGTGGATGATAGATAGGTAAATAGGTGCTAGATAAATAGGAAAATCATTCTTTGCTTTCCTAATTTTTGGGGGTTTGATGCAACACGTGATATTATTCCAGCGCTTATGTTTTATTTATGATTGACATTTTATATGATTTTTGCTTTCTATTTTGAACATCTTCACTTGAGAGCTGTGGGGATCCTCTTCTCTGGTCCTGTTTACAGTTCTTAAGTCCTCTTTGTTGTAATGCTCCCCAACCCCACACTTACCCTTAAGGTTTTAGGAAATTTTCTGCTGTTATTTGATTGAATACATTGTCTATACCTTTGGACATCCAGTTTCTTCTCTTTCATGGATTTTTAGATTTGGCCTCTTTAATGCCTTCAGACTTTTCATAAGCTTTGATCGTCCCATTAATATTTAAAAATATGTTTCTGAATATATTGTTATTTTGATTTTGTCTTCTCTGAAATTCATTTTACCTTTAGTTTGTTCATGAACCATTCTTTTTTAATATTGCAGTATAATTGCCATATGTTTCTACTGCTTCTGTTTAGTTCCTCCTCAGAGTCTCAATTTCTTGGTTGATTTTTTTTTTTAATCCATGTTTTTAAAATTTTCAGCTCCAAGTTCCCAATCATTTAATTCACTGTGGCTACTTTCTTGTCTGTGTCCTGAATGGATTCCCATATTTTGTTCATCTGCTTAATTTAGTGGCCTTTA